>NW_027364363.1:0-247157 GCF_046119375.1 Phyllobates terribilis
TGCGGAGAAATTACTGTTTGTGCATTTACAATATTCATTGATTTTTGCCATTGAAAAACATCATGTTATTCATATACCAGAAATGTTTGAAGCTACTGACTGAATGAAAGGAGCTGGCATCTCACTCTCTTTGAATCTTCTTTATCATGCTAAGAGGAGCAGGAAAAAGCAAAAAATTTCAGAATTGCACCTTGCAATGCGGAGAAATTACTGTTTGTGCATTTACAATATTCATTGATTTTTGCCATTGAAAAACGTCCAGAAATGATTGAAGCTACTGACTGAATGAAAGGAGCTGGCATCTCACTCTCTTTGAATCTTCTTTATCATGCTAAGAGGAGCAGGAAAAAGCAAAAAATTTCAGAATTGCACCTTGCAATGCGGAGAAATTACTGTTTGTGCATTTACAATATTCATTGATTTTTGCCATTGAAAAACGTCCAGAAATGATTGAAGCTACTGACTGAATGAAAGGAGCTGGCATCTCACTCTCTTTGAATCTTCTTTATCATGCTAAGAGGAGCAGGAAAAAGCAAAAAATTTCAGAATTGCAACTTGCAATGCGGAGAAATTACTGTTTGTGCATTTACAATATTCATTGATTTTTGCCATTGAAAAACATCATGTTATTCATATACCAGAAATGATTGAAGCTACTGACTGAATGAAAGGAGCTGGCATCTCACTCTCTTTGAATCTTCTTTATCATGCTAAGAGGAGCAGGAAAAAGCAAAAAATTTCAGAATTGCACCTTGCAATGCGGAGAAATTACTGTTTGTGCATTTACAATATTCATTGATTTTTGCCATTGAAAAACGTCCAGAAATGATTGAAGCTACTGACTGAATGAAAGGAGCTGGCATCTCACTCTCTTTGAATCTTCTTTATCATGCTAAGAGGAGCAGGAAAAAGCAAAAAATTTCAGAATTGCAACTTGCAATGCGGAGAAATTACTGTTTGTGCATTTACAATATTCATTGATTTTTGCCATTGAAAAACATCATGTTATTCATATACCAGAAATGATTGAAGCTACTGACTGAATGAAAGGAGCTGGCATCTCACTCTCTTTGAATCTTCTTTATCATGCTAAGAGGAGCAGGAAAAAGCAAAAAATTTCAGAATTGCACCTTGCAATGCGGAGAAATTACTGTTTGTGCATTTACAATATTCATTGATTTTTGCCATTGAAAAACGTCCAGAAATGATTGAAGCTACTGACTGAATGAAAGGAGCTGGCATCTCACTCTCTTTGAATCTTCTTTATCATGCTAAGAGGAGCAGGAAAAAGCAAAAAATTTCAGAATTGCACCTTGCAATGCGGAGAAATTACTGTTTGTGCTTTTACAATATTCATTGATTTTTGCCATTGAAAAACATCATATTATTCATATACCAGAAATGTTTGAAGCTACTGACTGAATGAAAGGAGCTGGCATCTCACTCTCTTTGAATCTTCTTTATCATGCTAAGAGGAGCAGGAAAAAGCAAAAAATTTCAGAATTGCACCTTGCAATGCGGAGAAATTACTGTTTGTGCATTTACAATATTCATTGATTTTTGCCATTGAAAAACGTCCAGAAATGATTGAAGCTACTGACTGAATGAAAGGAGCTGGCATCTCACTCTCTTTGAATCTTCTTTATCATGCTAAGAGGAGCAGGAAAAAGCAAAAAATTTCAGAATTGCACCTTGCAATGCGGAGAAATTACTGTTTGTGCATTTACAATATTCATTGATTTTTGCCATTGAAAAACATCATGTTATTCATATACCAGAAATGATTGAAGCTACTGACTGAATGAAAGGAGCTGGCATCTTACTCTCTTTGAATCTTCTTTGTCATGCTAAGAGGAGCAGGAAAAAGCAAAAAATTTCAGAATTGCACCTTGCAATGCGGAGAAATTACTGTTTGTGCATTTACAATATTCATTGATTTTTGCCATTGAAAAACGTCCAGAAATGATTGAAGCTACTGACTGAATGAAAGGAGCTGGCATCTCACTCTCTTTGAATCTTCTTTATCATGCTAAGAGGAGCAGGAAAAAGCAAAAAATTTCAGAATTGCACCTTGCAATGCGGAGAAATTACTGTTTGTGCATTTACAATATTCATTGATTTTTGCCATTGAAAAACGTCCAGAAATGATTGAAGCTACTGACTGAATGAAAGGAGCTGGCATCTCACTCTCTTTGAATCTTCTTTATCATGCTAAGAGGAGCAGGAAAAAGCAAAAAATTTCAGAATTGCACCTTGCAATGCGGAGAAAGTACTGTTTGTGCATTTACAATATTCATTGATTTTTGCCATTGAAAAACATCATGTTATTCATATACCAGAAATGTTTGTAGCTACTGACTGAATGAAAGGAGCTGGCATCTCACTCTCTTTGAATCTTCTTTATCATGCTAAGAGGAGCAGGAAAAAGCAAAAAATTTCAGAATTGCACCTTGCAATGCGGAGAAATTACTGTTTGTGCATTTACAATATTCATTGATTTTTACCATTGAAAAACATCATGTTATTCATATACCAGAAATGTTTGAAGCTACTGACTGAATGAAAGGAGCTGGCATCTCACTCTCTTTGAATCTTCTTTATCATGCTAAGAGGAGCAGGAAAAAGCAAAAAATTTCAGAATTGCACCTTGCAATGCGGAGAAATTACTGTTTGTGCATTTACAATATTCATTGATTTTTGCCATTGAAAAACGTCCAGAAATGATTGAAGCTACTGACTGAATGAAAGGAGCTGGCATCTCACTCTCTTTGAATCTTCTTTATCATGCTAAGAGGAGCAGGAAAAAGCAAAAAATTTCAGAATTGCACCTTGCAATGTGGAGAAATTACTGTTTGTGCATTTACAATATTCATTGATTTTTGCCATTGAAAAACATCATGTTATTCATATACCAGAAATGATTGAAGCTACTGACTGAATGAAAGGAGCTGGCATCTCACTCTCTTTGAATCTTCTTTATCATGCTAAGAGGAGCAGGAAAAAGCAAAAAATTTCAGAATTGCACCTTGCAATGCGGAGAAATTACTGTTTGTGCATTTACAATATTCATTGATTTTTGCCATTGAAAAACGTCCAGAAATGATTGAAGCTACTGACTGAATGAAAGGAGCTGGCATCTCACTCTCTTTGAATCTTCTTTATCATGCTAAGAGGAGCAGGAAAAAGCAAAAAATTTCAGAATTGCACCTTGCAATGCGGAGAAATTACTGTTTGTGCTTTTACAATATTCATTGATTTTTGCCATTGAAAAACATCATATTATTCATATACCAGAAATGTTTGAAGCTACTGACTGAATGAAAGGAGCTGGCATCTCACTCTCTTTGAATCTTCTTTATCATGCTAAGAGGAGCAGGAAAAAGCAAAAAATTTCAGAATTGCACCTTGCAATGTGGAGAAATTACTGTTTGTGCATTTACAATATTCATTGATTTTTGCCATTGAAAAACATCATGTTATTCATATACCAGAAATGATTGAAGCTACTGACTGAATGAAAGGAGCTGGCATCTCACTCTCTTTGAATCTTCTTTATCATGCTAAGAGGAGCAGGAAAAAGCAAAAAATTTCAGAATTGCACCTTGCAATGCGGAGAAATTACTGTTTGTGCATTTACAATATTCATTGATTTTTGCCATTGAAAAACGTCCAGAAATGATTGAAGCTACTGACTGAATGAAAGGAGCTGGCATCTCACTCTCTTTGAATCTTCTTTATCATGCTAAGAGGAGCAGGAAAAAGCAAAAAATTTCAGAATTGCACCTTGCAATGCGGAGAAATTACTGTTTGTGCTTTTACAATATTCATTGATTTTTGCCATTGAAAAACATCATATTATTCATATACCAGAAATGTTTGAAGCTACTGACTGAATGAAAGGAGCTGGCATCTCACTCTCTTTGAATCTTCTTTATCATGCTAAGAGGAGCAGGAAAAAGCAAAAAATTTCAGAATTGCACCTTGCAATGCGGAGAAATTACTGTTTGTGCATTTACAATATTCATTGATTTTTGCCATTGAAAAACGTCCAGAAATGATTGAAGCTACTGACTGAATGAAAGGAGCTGGCATCTCACTCTCTTTGAATCTTCTTTATCATGCTAAGAGGAGCAGGAAAAAGCAAAAAATTTCAGAATTGCACCTTGCAATGCGGAGAAATTACTGTTTGTGCATTTACAATATTCATTGATTTTTGCCATTGAAAAACGTCCAGAAATGATTGAAGCTACTGACTGAATGAAAGGAGCTGGCATCTCACTCTCTTTGAATCTTCTTTATCATGCTAAGAGGAGCAGGAAAAAGCAAAAAATTTCAGAATTGCAACTTGCAATGCGGAGAAATTACTGTTTGTGCATTTACAATATTCATTGATTTTTGCCATTGAAAAACATCATGTTATTCATATACCAGAAATGATTGAAGCTACTGACTGAATGAAAGGAGCTGGCATCTCACTCTCTTTGAATCTTCTTTATCATGCTAAGAGGAGCAGGAAAAAGCAAAAAATTTCAGAATTGCACCTTGCAATGCGGAGAAATTACTGTTTGTGCATTTACAATATTCATTGATTTTTGCCATTGAAAAACGTCCAGAAATTATTGAAGCTACTGACTGAATGAAAGGAGCTGGCATCTCACTCTCTTTGAATCTTCTTTATCATGCTAAGAGGAGCAGGAAAAAGCAAAAAATTTCAGAATTGCACCTTGCAATGCGGAGAAATTACTGTTTGTGCTTTTACAATATTCATTGATTTTTGCCATTGAAAAACATCATGTTATTCATATACCAGAAATGTTTGAAGCTACTGACTGAATGAAAGGAGCTGGCATCTCACTCTCTTTGAATCTTCTTTATCATGCTAAGAGGAGCAGGAAAAAGCAAAAAATTTCAGAATTGCACCTTGCAATGCGGAGAAATTACTGTTTGTGCATTTACAATATTCATTGATTTTTGCCATTGAAAAACGTCCAGAAATGATTGAAGCTACTGACTGAATGAAAGGAGCTGGCATCTCACTCTCTTTGAATCTTCTTTATCATGCTAAGAGGAGCAGGAAAAAGCAAAAAATTTCAGAATTTCACCTTGCAATGCGGAGAAATTACTGTTTGTGCATTTACAATATTCATTGATTTTTGCCATTGAAAAACGTCCAGAAATGATTGAAGCTACTGACTGAATGAAAGGAGCTGGCATCTCACTCTCTTTGAATCTTCTTTATCATGCTAAGAGGAGCAGGAAAAAGCAAAAAATTTCAGAATTGCACCTTGCAATGCGGAGAAATTACTGTTTGTGCATTTACAATATTCATTGATTTTTGCCATTGAAAAACATCATGTTATTCATATACCAGAAATGATTGAAGCTACTGACTGAATGAAAGGAGCTGGCATCTTACTCTCTTTGAATCTTCTTTGTCATGCTAAGAGGAGCAGGAAAAAGCAAAAAATTTCAGAATTGCACCTTGCAATGCGGAGAAATTACTGTTTGTGCATTTACAATATTCATTGATTTTTGCCATTGAAAAACGTCCAGAAATGATTGAAGCTACTGACGGAATGAAAGGAGCTGGCATCTCACTCTCTTTGAATCTTCTTTATCATGCTAAGAGGAGCAGGAAAAAGCAAAAAATTTCAGAATTGCACCTTGCAATGCGGAGAAATTACTGTTTGTGCATTTACAATATTCATTGATTTTTGCCATTGAAAAATGTCCAGAAATGATTGAAGCTACTGACTGAATGAAAGGAGCTGGCATCTCACTCTCTTTGAATCTTCTTTATCATGCTAAGAGGAGCAGGAAAAAGCAAAAAATTTCAGAATTGCACCTTGCAATGCGGAGAAATTACTGTTTGTGCATTTACAATATTCATTGATTTTTGCCATTGAAAAACATCATGTTATTCATATACCAGAAATGTTTGTAGCTACTGACTGAATGAAAGGAGCTGGCATCTCACTCTCTTTGAATCTTCTTTATCATGCTAAGAGGAGCAGGAAAAAGCAAAAAATTTCAGAATTGCACCTTGCAATGCGGAGAAATTACTGTTTGTGCATTTACAATATTCATTGATTTTTGCCATTGAAAAACGTCCAGAAATGATTGAAGCTACTGACTGAATGAAAGGAGCTGGCATCTCACTCTCTTTGAATCTTCTTTATCATGCTAAGAGGAGCAGGAAAAAGCAAAAAATTTCAGAATTGCACCTTGCAATGCGGAGAAATTACTGTTTGTGCATTTACAATATTCATTGATTTTTGCCATTGAAAAACGTCCAGAAATGATTGAAGCTACTGACTGAATGAAAGGAGCTGGCATCTCACTCTCTTTGAATCTTCTTTATCATGCTAAGAGGAGCAGGAAAAAGCAAAAAATTTCAGAATTGCACCTTGCAATGCGGAGAAATTACTCTTTGTGCATTTACAATATTCATTGATTTTTGCCATTGAAAAACATCATGTTATTCATATACCAGAAATGTTTGAAGCTACTGACTGAATGAAAGGAGCTGGCATCTCACTCTCTTTGAATCTTCTTTATCATGCTAAGAGGAGCAGGAAAAAGCAAAAAATTTCAGAATTGCACCTTGCAATGCGGAGAAATTACTGTTTGTGCATTTACAATATTCATTGATTTTTGCCATTGAAAAACATCATGTTATTCATATACCAGAAATGTTTGAAGCTACTGACTGAATGAAAGGAGCTGGCATCTCACTCTCTTTGAATCTTCTTTATCATGCTAAGAGGAGCAGGAAAAAGCAAAAAATTTCAGAATTGCACCTTGCAATGCGGAGAAATTACTGTTTGTGCATTTACAATATTCATTGATTTTTGCCATTGAAAAACGTCCAGAAATGATTGAAGCTACTGACTGAATGAAAGGAGCTGGCATCTCACTCTCTTTGAATCTTCTTTATCATGCTAAGAGGAGCAGGAAAAAGCAAAAAATTTCAGAATTGCACCTTGCAATGCGGAGAAATTACTGTTTGTGCATTTACAATATTCATTGATTTTTGCCATTGAAAAACATCATGTTATTCATATACCAGAAATGATTGAAGCTACTGACTGAATGAAATGAGCTGGCATCTCGCTCTCTTTGAATCTTCTTTATCATGCTAAGAGGAGCAGGAAAAAGCAAAAAATTTCAGAATTGCACCTTGCAATGCGGAGAAATTACTGTTTGTGCATTTACAATATTCATTGATTTTTGCCATTGAAAAACGTCCAGAAATGATTGAAGCTACTGACTGAATGAAAGGAGCTGTCATCTCACTCTCTTTGAATCTTCTTTATCATGCTAAGAGGAGCAGGAAAAAGCAAAAAATTTCAGAATTGCACCTTGCAATGTGGAGAAATTACTGTTTGTGCATTTACAATATTCATTGATTTTTGCCATTGAAAAACATCATGTTATTCATATACCAGAAATGATTGAAGCTACTGACTGAATGAAAGGAGCTGGCATCTCACTCTCTTTGAATCTTCTTTATCATGCTAAGAGGAGCAGGAAAAAGTAAAAAATTTCAGAATTGCACGTTGCAATGCGGAGAAATTACTGTTTGTGCATTTACAATATTCATTGATTTTTGCCATTGAAAAACGTCCAGAAATGATTGAAGCTACTGACTGAATGAAAGGAGCTGGCATCTCACTCTCTTTGAATCTTCTTTATCATGCTAAGAGGAGCAGGAAAAAGCAAAAAATTTCAGAATTGCACCTTGCAATGCGGAGAAATTACTGTTTGTGCATTTACAATATTCATTGATTTTTGCCATTGAAAAACGTCCAGAAATGATTGAAGCTACTGACTGAATGAAAGGAGCTGGCATCTCACTCTCTTTGAATCTTCTTTATCATGCTAAGAGGAGCAGGAAAAAGCAAAAAATTTCAGAATTGCACCTTGCAATGCGGAGAAATTACTGTTTGTGCATTTACAATATTCATTGATTTTTGCCATTGAAAAACGTCCAGAAATGATTGAAGCTACTGACTGAATGAAAGGAGCTGGCATCTCACTCTCTTTGAATCTTCTTTATCATGCTAAGAGGAGCAGGAAAAAGCAAAAAATTTCAGAATTGCAACTTGCAATGCGGAGAAATTACTGTTTGTGCATTTACAATATTCATTGATTTTTGCCATTGAAAAACATCATGTTATTCATATACCAGAAATGATTGAAGCTACTGACTGAATGAAAGGAGCTGGCATCTCACTCTCTTTGAATCTTCTTTATCATGCTAAGAGGAGCAGGAAAAAGCAAAAAATTTCAGAATTGCACCTTGCAATGCGGAGAAATTACTGTTTGTGCATTTACAATATTCATTGATTTTTGCCATTGAAAAACGTCCAGAAATGATTGAAGCTACTGACTGAATGAAAGGAGCTGGCATCTCACTCTCTTTGAATCTTCTTTATCATGCTAAGAGGAGCAGGAAAAAGCAAAAAATTTCAGAATTGCAACTTGCAATGCGGAGAAATTACTGTTTGTGCATTTACAATATTCATTGATTTTTGCCATTGAAAAACATCATGTTATTCATATACCAGAAATGATTGAAGCTACTGACTGAATGAAAGGAGCTGGCATCTCACTCTCTTTGAATCTTCTTTATCATGCTAAGAGGAGCAGGAAAAAGCAAAAAATTTCAGAATTGCACCTTGCAATGCGGAGAAATTACTGTTTGTGCATTTACAATATTCATTGATTTTTGCCATTGAAAAACGTCCAGAAATGATTGAAGCTACTGACTGAATGAAAGGAGCTGGCATCTCACTCTCTTTGAATCTTCTTTATCATGCTAAGAGGAGCAGGAAAAAGCAAAAAATTTCAGAATTGCACCTTGCAATGCGGAGAAATTACTGTTTGTGCTTTTACAATATTCATTGATTTTTGCCATTGAAAAACATCATATTATTCATATACCAGAAATGTTTGAAGCTACTGACTGAATGAAAGGAGCTGGCATCTCACTCTCTTTGAATCTTCTTTATCATGCTAAGAGGAGCAGGAAAAAGCAAAAAATTTCAGAATTGCACCTTGCAATGCGGAGAAATTACTGTTTGTGCATTTACAATATTCATTGATTTTTGCCATTGAAAAACGTCCAGAAATGATTGAAGCTACTGACTGAATGAAAGGAGCTGGCATCTCACTCTCTTTGAATCTTCTTTATCATGCTAAGAGGAGCAGGAAAAAGCAAAAAATTTCAGAATTGCACCTTGCAATGCGGAGAAATTACTGTTTGTGCATTTACAATATTCATTGATTTTTGCCATTGAAAAACGTCCAGAAATGATTGAAGCTACTGACTGAATGAAAGGAGCTGGCATCTCACTCTCTTTGAATCTTCTTTATCATGCTAAGAGGAGCAGGAAAAAGCAAAAAATTTCAGAATTGCACCTTGCAATGCGGAGAAATTACTGTTTGTGCATTTACAATATTCATTGATTTTTGCCATTGAAAAACATCATGTTATTCATATACCAGAAATGATTGAAGCTACTGACTGAATGAAAGGAGCTGGCATCTTACTCTCTTTGAATCTTCTTTGTCATGCTAAGAGGAGCAGGAAAAAGCAAAAAATTTCAGAATTGCACCTTGCAATGCGGAGAAATTACTGTTTGTGCATTTACAATATTCATTGATTTTTGCCATTGAAAAACGTCCAGAAATGATTGAAGCTACTGACTGAATGAAAGGAGCTGGCATCTCACTCTCTTTGAATCTTCTTTATCATGCTAAGAGGAGCAGGAAAAAGCAAAAAATTTCAGAATTGCACCTTGCAATGCGGAGAAATTACTGTTTGTGCATTTACAATATTCATTGATTTTTGCCATTGAAAAACGTCCAGAAATGATTGAAGCTACTGACTGAATGAAAGGAGCTGGCATCTCACTCTCTTTGAATCTTCTTTATCATGCTAAGAGGAGCAGGAAAAAGCAAAAAATTTCAGAATTGCACCTTGCAATGCGGAGAAAGTACTGTTTGTGCATTTACAATATTCATTGATTTTTGCCATTGAAAAACATCATGTTATTCATATACCAGAAATGTTTGTAGCTACTGACTGAATGAAAGGAGCTGGCATCTCACTCTCTTTGAATCTTCTTTATCATGCTAAGAGGAGCAGGAAAAAGCAAAAAATTTCAGAATTGCACCTTGCAATGCGGAGAAATTACTGTTTGTGCATTTACAATATTCATTGATTTTTGCCATTGAAAAACGTCCAGAAATGATTGAAGCTACTGACTGAATGAAAGGAGCTGGCATCTCACTCTCTTTGAATCTTCTTTATCATGCTAAGAGGAGCAGGAAAAAGCAAAAAATTTCAGAATTGCACCTTGCAATGTGGAGAAATTACTGTTTGTGCATTTACAATATTCATTGATTTTTGCCATTGAA
Organism: Phyllobates terribilis; assembly: GCF_046119375.1. Lineage (NCBI taxonomy): Eukaryota > Metazoa > Chordata > Amphibia > Anura > Dendrobatidae > Phyllobates > Phyllobates terribilis. The sequence continues at coordinate 10,426 of NW_027364363.1, forward strand.
AAACATCATGTTATTCATATACCAGAAATGATTGAAGCTACTGACTGAATGAAAGGAGCTGGCATCTCACTCTCTTTGAATCTTCTTTATCATGCTAAGAGGAGCAGGAAAAAGCAAAAAATTTCAGAATTGCACCTTGCAATGCGGAGAAATTACTGTTTGTGCATTTACAATATTCATTGATTTTTGCCATTGAAAAACATCATGTTATTCATATACCAGAAATGTTTGAAGCTACTGACTGAATGAAAGGAGCTGGCATCTCACTCTCTTTGAATCTTCTTTATCATGCTAAGAGGAGCAGGAAAAAGCAAAAAATTTCAGAATTGCACCTTGCAATGCGGAGAAATTACTGTTTGTGCATTTACAATATTCATTGATTTTTGCCATTGAAAAACGTCCAGAAATGATTGAAGCTACTGACTGAATGAAAGGAGCTGGCATCTCACTCTCTTTGAATCTTCTTTATCATGCTAAGAGGAGCAGGAAAAAGCAAAAAATTTCAGAATTGCACCTTGCAATGCGGAGAAATTACTGTTTGTGCATTTACAATATTCATTGATTTTTGCCATTGAAAAACGTCCAGAAATGATTGAAGCTACTGACTGAATGAAAGGAGCTGGCATCTCACTCTCTTTGAATCTTCTTTATCATGCTAAGAGGAGCAGGAAAAAGCAAAAAATTTCAGAATTGCAACTTGCAATGCGGAGAAATTACTGTTTGTGCATTTACAATATTCATTGATTTTTGCCATTGAAAAACATCATGTTATTCATATACCAGAAATGATTGAAGCTACTGACTGAATGAAAGGAGCTGGCATCTCACTCTCTTTGAATCTTCTTTATCATGCTAAGAGGAGCAGGAAAAAGCAAAAAATTTCAGAATTGCACCTTGCAATGCGGAGAAATTACTGTTTGTGCATTTACAATATTCATTGATTTTTGCCATTGAAAAACGTCCAGAAATGATTGAAGCTACTGACTGAATGAAAGGAGCTGGCATCTCACTCTCTTTGAATCTTCTTTATCATGCTAAGAGGAGCAGGAAAAAGCAAAAAATTTCAGAATTGCACCTTGCAATGCGGAGAAATTACTGTTTGTGCTTTTACAATATTCATTGATTTTTGCCATTGAAAAACATCATATTATTCATATACCAGAAATGTTTGAAGCTACTGACTGAATGAAAGGACCTGGCATCTCACTCTCTTTGAATCTTCTTTATCATGCTAAGAGGAGCAGGAAAAAGCAAAAAATTTCAGAATTGCACCTTGCAATGCGGAGAAATTACTGTTTGTGCATTTACAATATTCATTGATTTTTGCCATTGAAAAACGTCCAGAAATGATTGAAGCTACTGACTGAATGAAAGGAGCTGGCATCTCACTCTCTTTGAATCTTCTTTATCATGCTAAGAGGAGCAGGAAAAAGCAAAAAATTTCAGAATTGCACCTTGCAATGCGGAGAAATTACTGTTTGTGCATTTACAATATTCATTGATTTTTGCCATTGAAAAACGTCCAGAAATGATTGAAGCTACTGACTGAATGAAAGGAGCTGGCATCTCACTCTGTTTGAATCTTCTTTATCATGCTAAGAGGAGCAGGAAAAAGCAAAAAATTTCAGAATTGCACCTTGCAATGCGGAGAAATTACTGTTTGTGCATTTACAATATTCATTGATTTTTGCCATTGAAAAACATCATGTTATTCATATACCAGAAATGATTGAAGCTACTGACTGAATGAAAGGAGCTGGCATCTTACTCTCTTTGAATCTTCTTTGTCATGCTAAGAGGAGCAGGAAAAAGCAAAAAATTTCAGAATTGCACCTTGCAATGCGGAGAAATTACTGTTTGTGCATTTACAATATTCATTGATTTTTGCCATTGAAAAACGTCCAGAAATGATTGAAGCTACTGACTGAATGAAAGGAGCTGGCATCTCACTCTCTTTGAATCTTCTTTATCATGCTAAGAGGAGCAGGAAAAAGCAAAAAATTTCAGAATTGCACCTTGCAATGCGGAGAAATTACTGTTTGTGCATTTACAATATTCATTGATTTTTGCCATTGAAAAACATCATGTTATTCATATACCAGAAATGTTTGAAGCTACTGACTGAATGAAAGGAGCTGGCATCTCACTCTCTTTGAATCTTCTTTATCATGCTAAGAGGAGCAGGAAAAAGCAAAAAATTTCAGAATTGCACCTTGCAATGCGGAGAAATTACTGTTTGTGCATTTACAATATTCATTGATTTTTGCCATTGAAAAACGTCCAGAAATGATTGAAGCTACTGACTGAATGAAAGGAGCTGGCATCTCACTCTCTTTGAATCTTCTTTATCATGCTAAGAGGAGCAGGAAAAAGCAAAAAATTTCAGAATTGCACCTTGCAATGCGGAGAAATTACTGTTTGTGCATTTACAATATTCATTGATTTTTGCCATTGAAAAACGTCCAGAAATGATTGAAGCTACTGACTGAATGAAAGGAGCTGGCATCTCACTCTCTTTGAATCTTCTTTATCATGCTAAGAGGAGCAGGAAAAAGCAAAAAATTTCAGAATTGCAACTTGCAATGCGGAGAAATTACTGTTTGTGCATTTACAATATTCATTGATTTTTGCCATTGAAAAACATCATGTTATTCATATACCAGAAATGATTGAAGCTACTGACTGAATGAAAGGAGCTGGCATCTCACTCTCTTTGAATCCTCTTTATCATGCTAAGAGGAGCAGGAAAAAGCAAAAAATTTCAGAATTGCACCTTGCAATGCGGAGAAATTACTGTTTGTGCATTTACAATATTCATTGATTTTTGCCATTGAAAAACGTCCAGAAATGATTGAAGCTACTGACTGAATGAAAGGAGCTGGCATCTCACTCTCTTTGAATCTTCTTTATCATGCTAAGAGGAGCAGGAAAAAGCAAAAAATTTCAGAATTGCACCTTGCAATGCGGAGAAATTACTGTTTGTGCTTTTACAATATTCATTGATTTTTGCCATTGAAAAACATCATATTATTCATATACCAGAAATGTTTGAAGCTACTGACTGAATGAAAGGACCTGGCATCTCACTCTCTTTGAATCTTCTTTATCATGCTAAGAGGAGCAGGAAAAAGCAAAAAATTTCAGAATTGCACCTTGCAATGCGGAGAAATTACTGTTTGTGCATTTACAATATTCATTGATTTTTGCCATTGAAAAACGTCCAGAAATGATTGAAGCTACTGACTGAATGAAAGGAGCTGGCATCTCACTCTCTTTGAATCTTCTTTATCATGCTAAGAGGAGCAGGAAAAAGCAAAAAATTTCAGAATTGCACCTTGCAATGCGGAGAAATTACTGTTTGTGCATTTACAATATTCATTGATTTTTGCCATTGAAAAACGTCCAGAAATGATTGAAGCTACTGACTGAATGAAAGGAGCTGGCATCTCACTCTCTTTGAATCTTCTTTATCATGCTAAGAGGAGCAGGAAAAAGCAAAAAATTTCAGAATTGCACCTTGCAATGCGGAGAAATTACTGTTTGTGCATTTACAATATTCATTGATTTTTGCCATTGAAAAACATCATGTTATTCATATACCAGAAATGATTGAAGCTACTGACTGAATGAAAGGAGCTGGCATCTTACTCTCTTTGAATCTTCTTTGTCATGCTAAGAGGAGCAGGAAAAAGCAAAAAATTTCAGAATTGCACCTTGCAATGCGGAGAAATTACTGTTTGTGCATTTACAATATTCATTGATTTTTGCCATTGAAAAACGTCCAGAAATGATTGAAGCTACTGACTGAATGAAAGGAGCTGGCATCTCACTCTCTTTGAATCTTCTTTATCATGCTAAGAGGAGCAGGAAAAAGCAAAAAATTTCAGAATTGCACCTTGCAATGCGGAGAAATTACTGTTTGTGCATTTACAATATTCATTGATTTTTGCCATTGAAAAACGTCCAGAAATGATTGAAGCTACTGACTGAATGAAAGGAGCTGGCATCTCACTCTCTTTGAATCTTCTTTATCATGCTAAGAGGAGCAGGAAAAAGCAAAAAATTTCAGAATTGCACCTTGCAATGCGGAGAAATTACTGTTTGTGCATTTACAATATTCATTGATTTTTGCCATTGAAAAACATCATGTTATTCATATACCAGAAATGTTTGTAGCTACTGACTGAATGAAAGGAGCTGGCATCTCACTCTCTTTGAATCTTCTTTATCATGCTAAGAGGAGCAGGAAAAAGCAAAAAATTTCAGAATTGCACCTTGCAATGCGGAGAAATTACTGTTTGTGCATTTACAATATTCATTGATTTTTGCCATTGAAAAACGTCCAGAAATGATTGAAGCTACTGACTGAATGAAAGGAGCTGGCATCTCACTCTCTTTGAATCTTCTTTATCATGCTAAGAGGAGCAGGAAAAAGCAAAAAATTTCAGAATTGCACCTTGCAATGCGGAGAAATTACTGTTTGTGCATTTACAATATTCATTGATTTTTGCCATTGAAAAACGTCCAGAAATGATTGAAGCTACTGACTGAATGAAAGGAGCTGGCATCTCACTCTCTTTGAATCTTCTTTATCATGCTAAGAGGAGCAGGAAAAAGCAAAAAATTTCAGAATTGCACCTTGCAATGCGGAGAAATTACTGTTTGTGCTTTTAAAATATTCATTGATTTTTGCCATTGAAAAACATCATATTATTCATATACCAGAAATGTTTGAAGCTACTGACTGAATGAAAGGACCTGGCATCTCACTCTCTTTGAATCTTCTTTATCATGCTAAGAGGAGCAGGAAAAAGCAAAAAATTTCAGAATTGCACCTTGCAATGCGGAGAAATTACTGTTTGTGCATTTACAATATTCATTGATTTTTGCCATTGAAAAACGTCCAGAAATGATTGAAGCTACTGACTGAATGAAAGGAGCTGGCATCTCACTCTCTTTGAATCTTCTTTATCATGCTAAGAGGAGCAGGAAAAAGCAAAAAATTTCAGAATTGCACCTTGCAATGCGGAGAAATTACTGTTTGTGCATTTACAATATTCATTGATTTTTGCCATTGAAAAACATCATGTTATTCATATACCAGAAATGTTTGTAGCTACTGACTGAATGAAAGGAGCTGGCATCTCACTCTCTTTGAATCTTCTTTATCATGCTAAGAGGAGCAGGAAAAAGCAAAAAATTTCAGAATTGCACCTTGCAATGCGGAGAAATTACTGTTTGTGCATTTACAATATTCATTGATTTTTGCCATTGAAAAACGTCCAGAAATGATTGAAGCTACTGACTGAATGAAAGGAGCTGGCATCTCACTCTCTTTGAATCTTCTTTATCATGCTAAGAGGAGCAGGAAAAAGCAAAAAATTTCAGAATTGCACCTTGCAATGCGGAGAAATTACTGTTTGTGCATTTACAATATTCATTGATTTTTGCCATTGAAAAACATCATGTTATTCATATACCAGAAATGTTTGAAGCTACTGACTGAATGAAAGGAGCTGGCATCTCACTCTCTTTGAATCTTCTTTATCATGCTAAGAGGAGCAGGAAAAAGCAAAAAATTTCAGAATTGCACCTTGCAATGTGGAGAAATTACTGTTTGTGCATTTACAATATTCATTGATTTTTACCATTGAAAAACGTCCAGAAATGATTGAAGCTACTGACTGAATGAAAGTAGCTGGCATCTCACTCTCTTTGAATCTTCTTTATCATGCTAAGAGGAGCAGGAAAAAGCAAAAAATTTCAGACTTGCACCTTGCAATGCGGAGAAATTACTGTTTGTGCATTTACAATATTCATTGATTTTTGCCATTGAAAAACATCATGTTATTCATATACCAGAAATGTTTGAAGCTACTGACTGAATGAAAGGAGCTGGCATCTCACTCTCTTTGAATCTTCTTTATCATGCTAAGAGGAGCAGGAAAAAGCAAAAAATTTCAGAATTGCACCTTGCAATGCGGAGAAATTACTGTTTGTGCATTTACAATATTCATTGATTTTTGCCATTGAAAAACGTCCAGAAATGATTGAAGCTACTGACTGAATGAAAGGAGCTGGCATCTCACTCTCTTTGAATCTTCTTTATCATGCTAAGAGGAGCAGGAAAAAGCAAAAAATTTCAGAATTGCACCTTGCAATGCGGAGAAATTACTGTTTGTGCATTTACAATATTCATTGATTTTTGCCATTGAAAAACGTCCAGAAATGATTGAAGCTACTGACTGAATGAAAGGAGCTGGCATCTCACTCTCTTTGAATCTTCTTTATCATGCTAAGAGGAGCAGGAAAAATCAAAAAATTTCAGAATTGCACCTTGCAATGCGGAGAAATTACTGTTTGTGCATTTACAATATTCAATGATTTTTGCCATTGAAAAACATGTTATTCATATACCAGAAATGTTTGAAGCTACTGACTGAATGAAAGGAGCTGGCACCTCACTCTCTTTGAATCTTCTTTATCATGCTAAGAGGAGCGGGAAAAAGCAAAAAATTTCAGAATTGCACCTTGCAATGCGGAGAAATTACTGTTTGTGCAATTACAATATTCATTGATTTTTGCCATTGAAAAACATCCAGAAATGATTGAAGGTACTGACTGAATGAAAGGAGCTGGCATCTCACTCTCTTTGAATCTTCTTTATCATGCTAAGAGGAGCAGGAAAAAGCAAAAAATTTCAGAATTGCACCTTGCAATGCGGAGAAATTACTGTTTGTGCATTTACAATATTCATTGATTTTTGCCATTGAAAAACGTCCAGAAATGATTGAAGCTACTGACTGAATGAAAGGAGCTGGCATCTCACTCTCTTTGAATCTTCTTTATCATGCTAAGAGGAGCAGGAAAAAGCCAAAAATTTCAGAATTGCACCTTGCAATGCGGAGAAATTACAGTTTGTGCATTTACAATATTCATTGATTTTTGCCATTGAAAAACATCCAGAAATGATTGAAGCTACTGACTGAATGAAAGGAGCTGGCATCTCACTCTCTTTGAATATTCTTTATCATGCTAAGAGGAGCAGGAAAAAGCAAAAAATTTCAGAATTGCACCTTGCAATGCGGAGAAATTACTGTTTGTGCATTTACAATATTCATTGATTTTTGCCATTGAAAAACATCATGTTATTCATATACCAGAAATGTTTGAAGCTACTGACTGAATGAAAGGAGCTGGCTTCTCACTCTCTTTGAATCTTCTTTATCATGCTAAGAGGAGCAGGAAAAAGCAAAAAATTTCAGAATTGCACCTTGCAATGCGGAGAAATTACTGTTTGTGCATTTACAATATTCATTGATTTTTGCCATTGAAAAACATCATGTTATTCATATACCAGAAATGTTTGAAGCTACTGACTGAATGAAAGGAGCTGGCATCTCACTCTCTTTGAATCTTCTTTATCATGCTAAGAGGAGCAGGAAAAAGCAAAAAATTTCAGAATTGCACCTTGCAATGTGGAGAAATTACTGTTTGTGCATTTACAATATTCATTGATTTTTACCATTGAAAAACGTCCAGAAATGATTGAAGCTACTGACTGAATGAAAGTAGCTGGCATCTCACTCTCTTTGAATCTTCTTTATCATGCTAAGAGGAGCAGGAAAAAGCAAAAAATTTCAGAATTGCACCTTGCAATGCAGAGAAATTACTGTTTGTGCATTTACAATATTCATTGATTTTTGCCATTGAAAAACATCATGTTATTCATATACCAGAAATGTTTGAAGCTACTGACTGAATGAAAGGAGCTGGCATCTCACTCTCTTTGAATCTTCTTTATCATGCTAAGAGGAGCAGGAAAAAGCAAAAAATTTCAGAATTGCACCTTGCAATGTGGAGAAATTACTGTTTGTGCATTTACAATATTCATTGATTTTTACCATTGAAAAACGTCCAGAAATGATTGAAGCTACTGACTGAATGAAAGTAGCTGGCATCTCACTCTCTTTGAATCTTCTTTATCATGCTAAGAGGAGCAGGAAAAAGCAAAAAATTTCAGACTTGCACCTTGCAATGCGGAGAAATTACTGTTTGTGCATTTACAATATTCATTGATTTTTGCCATTGAAAAACATCATGTTATTCATATACCAGAAATGTTTGAAGCTACTGACTGAATGAAAGGAGCTGGCATCTCACTCTCTTTGAATCTTCTTTATCATGCTAAGAGGAGCAGGAAAAAGCAAAAAATTTCAGAATTGCACCTTGCAATGCGGAGAAATTACTGTTTGTGCATTTACAATATTCATTGATTTTTGCCATTGAAAAACGTCCAGAAATGATTGAAGCTACTGACTGAATGAAAGGAGCTGGCATCTCACTCTCTTTGAATCTTGTTTATCATGCTAAGAGGAGCAGGAAAAAGCAAAAAATTTCAGAATTGCACGTTGCAATGCGGAGAAATTACTGTTTGTGCATTTACAATATTCATTGATTTTTGCCATTGAAAAACGTCCAGAAATGATTGAAGCTACTGACTGAATGAAAGGAGCTGGCATCTCACTCTCTTTGAATCTTCTTTACCATGCTAAGAGGAGCAGGAAAAAGCAAAAAATTTCAGAATTGCACCTTGCAATGCGGAGAAATTACTGTTTGTGCATTTACAATATTCATTGATTTTTGCCATTGAAAAACATCATGTTATTCATATACCAGAAATGATTGAAGCTACTGACTGAATGAAAGGAGCTGGCATCTCACTCTCTTTGAATCTTCTTTATCATGCTAAGAGGAGCAGGAAAAAGCAAAAAATTTCAGAATTGCACCTTGCAATGCGGAGAAATTACTGTTTGTGCATTTACAATATTCATTGATTTTTGCCATTGAAAAACGTCCAGAAATGATTGAAGCTACTGACTGAATGAAAGGAACTGGCATCTCACTCTCTTTGAATCTTCTTTATCATGCTAAGAGGAGCAGGAAAAAGCAAAAAATTTCAGAATTGCACCTTGCAATGCGGAGAAATTACTGTTTGTGCATTTACAAAATTCATTGATTTTTGCCATTGAAAAACATCATGTTATTCATATACCAGAAATGTTTGAAGCTACTGACTGAATGAAAGGAGCTGACATCTCACTCTCTTTGAATCTTCTTTATCATGCTAAGAGGAGCAGGAAAAAGCAAAAAATTTCAGAATTGCACCTTGCAATGCGGAGAAATTACTGTTTGTGCATTTACAATATTCATTGATTTTTGCCATTGAAAAACGTCCAGAAATGATTGAAGCTACTGACTGAATGAAAGGAGCTGGCATCTCACTCTCTTTGAATCTTCTTTATCATGCTAAGAGGAGCAGGAAAAAGCAAAAAATTTCAGAATTGCACCTTGCAATGCGGAGAAATTACTGTTTGTGCATTTACAATATTCATTGATTTTTGCCATTGAAAAACGTCCAGAAATGATTGAAGCTACTGACTGAATGAAAGGAGCTGGCATCTCACTCTCTTTGAATCTTCTTTATCATGCTAAGAGGAGCAGGAAAAAGCAAAAAATTTCAGAATTGCACCTTGCAATGCGGAGAAATTACTGTTTGTGCATTTACAATATTCATTGATTTTTGCCATTGAAAAACATCATGTTATTCATATACCAGAAATGATTGAAGCTACTGACTGAATGAAAGGAGCTGGCATCTCACTCTCTTTGAATCTTCTTTATCATGCTAAGAGGAGCAGGAAAAAGCAAAAAATTTCAGAATTGCACCTTGCAATGCGGAGAAATTACTGTTTGTGCATTTACAATATTCATTGATTTTTGCCATTGAAAAACGTCCAGAAATGATTGAAGCTACTGACTGAATGAAAGGAACTGGCATCTCACTCTCTTTGAATCTTCTTTATCATGCTAAGAGGAGCAGGAAAAAGCAAAAAATTTCAGAATTGCACCTTGCAATGCGGAGAAATTACTGTTTGTGCATTTACAAAATTCATTGATTTTTGCCATTGAAAAACATCATGTTATTCATATACCAGAAATGTTTGAAGCTACTGACTGAATGAAAGGAGCTGACATCTCACTCTCTTTGAATCTTCTTTATCATGCTAAGAGGAGCAGGAAAAAGCAAAAAATTTCAGAATTGCACCTTGCAATGCGGAGAAATTACTGTTTGTGCATTTACAATATTCATTGATTTTTGCCATTGAAAAACGTCCAGAAATGATTGAAGCTACTGACTGAATGAAAGGAGCTGGCATCTCACTCTCTTTGAATCTTCTTTATCATGCTAAGAGGAGCAGGAAAAAGCAAAAAATTTCAGAATTGCACGTTGCAATGCGGAGAAATTACTGTTTGTGCATTTACAATATTCATTGATTTTTGCCATTGAAAAACATCATGTTATTCATATACCAGAAATGATTGAAGCTACTGACTGAATGAAAGGAGCTGGCATCTCACTCTCTTTGAATCTTCTTTATCATGCTAAGAGGAGCAGGAAAAAGCAAAAAATTTCAGAATTGCACCTTGCAATGTGGAGAAATTACTGTTTGTGCATTTACAATATTCATTGATTTTTACCATTGAAAAACGTCCAGAAATGATTGAAGCTACTGACTGAATGAAAGTAGCTGGCATCTCACTCTCTTTGAATCTTCTTTATCATGCTAAGAGGAGCAGGAAAAAGCAAAAAATTTCAGACTTGCACCTTGCAATGCGGAGAAATTACTGTTTGTGCATTTACAATATTCATTGATTTTTGCCATTGAAAAACATCATGTTATTCATATACCAGAAATGTTTGAAGCTACTGACTGAATGAAAGGAGCTGGCATCTCACTCTCTTTGAATCTTCTTTATCATGCTAAGAGGAGCAGGAAAAAGCAAAAAATTTCAGAATTGCACCTTGCAATGCGGAGAAATTACTGTTTGTGCATTTACAATATTCATTGATTTTTGCCATTGAAAAACGTCCAGAAATGATTGAAGCTACTGACTGAATGAAAGGAGCTGGCATCTCACTCTCTTTGAATCTTGTTTATCATGCTAAGAGGAGCAGGAAAAAGCAAAAAATTTCAGAATTGCACGTTGCAATGCGGAGAAATTACTGTTTGTGCATTTACAATATTCATTGATTTTTGCCATTGAAAAACGTCCAGAAATGATTGAAGCTACTGACTGAATGAAAGGAGCTGGCATCTCACTCTCTTTGAATCTTCTTTACCATGCTAAGAGGAGCAGGAAAAAGCAAAAAATTTCAGAATTGCACCTTGCAATGCGGAGAAATTACTGTTTGTGCATTTACAATATTCATTGATTTTTGCCATTGAAAAACATCATGTTATTCATATACCAGAAATGATTGAAGCTACTGACTGAATGAAAGGAGCTGGCATCTCACTCTCTTTGAATCTTCTTTATCATGCTAAGAGGAGCAGGAAAAAGCAAAAAATTTCAGAATTGCACCTTGCAATGTGGAGAAATTACTGTTTGTGCATTTACAATATTCATTGATTTTTACCATTGAAAAACGTCCAGAAATGATTGAAGCTACTGACTGAATGAAAGTAGCTGGCATCTCACTCTCTTTGAATCTTCTTTATCATGCTAAGAGGAGCAGGAAAAAGCAAAAAATTTCAGACTTGCACCTTGCAATGCGGAGAAATTACTGTTTGTGCATTTACAATATTCATTGATTTTTGCCATTGAAAAACATCATGTTATTCATATACCAGAAATGTTTGAAGCTACTGACTGAATGAAAGGAGCTGGCATCTCACTCTCTTTGAATCTTCTTTATCATGCTAAGAGGAGCAGGAAAAAGCAAAAAATTTCAGAATTGCACCTTGCAATGCGGAGAAATTACTGTTTGTGCATTTACAATATTCATTGATTTTTGCCATTGAAAAACGTCCAGAAATGATTGAAGCTACTGACTGAATGAAAGGAGCTGGCATCTCACTCTCTTTGAATCTTGTTTATCATGCTAAGAGGAGCAGGAAAAAGCAAAAAATTTCAGAATTGCACGTTGCAATGCGGAGAAATTACTGTTTGTGCATTTACAATATTCATTGATTTTTGCCATTGAAAAACGTCCAGAAATGATTGAAGCTACTGACTGAATGAAAGGAGCTGGCATCTCACTCTCTTTGAATCTTCTTTACCATGCTAAGAGGAGCAGGAAAAAGCAAAAAATTTCAGAATTGCACCTTGCAATGCGGAGAAATTACTGTTTGTGCATTTACAATATTCATTGATTTTTGCCATTGAAAAACATCATGTTATTCATATACCAGAAATGATTGAAGCTACTGACTGAATGAAAGGAGCTGGCATCTCACTCTCTTTGAATCTTCTTTATCATGCTAAGAGGAGCAGGAAAAAGCAAAAAATTTCAGAATTGCACCTTGCAATGCGGAGAAATTACTGTTTGTGCATTTACAATATTCATTGATTTTTGCCATTGAAAAACGTCCAGAAATGATTGAAGCTACTGACTGAATGAAAGGAACTGGCATCTCACTCTCTTTGAATCTTCTTTATCATGCTAAGAGGAGCAGGAAAAAGCAAAAAATTTCAGAATTGCACCTTGCAATGCGGAGAAATTACTGTTTGTGCATTTACAAAATTCATTGATTTTTGCCATTGAAAAACATCATGTTATTCATATACCAGAAATGTTTGAAGCTACTGACTGAATGAAAGGAGCTGACATCTCACTCTCTTTGAATCTTCTTTATCATGCTAAGAGGAGCAGGAAAAAGCAAAAAATTTCAGAATTGCACCTTGCAATGCGGAGAAATTACTGTTTGTGCATTTACAATATTCATTGATTTTTGCCATTGAAAAACGTCCAGAAATGATTGAAGCTACTGACTGAATGAAAGGAGCTGGCATCTCACTCTCTTTGAATCTTCTTTATCATGCTAAGAGGAGCAGGAAAAAGCAAAAAATTTCAGAATTGCACCTTGCAATGCGGAGAAATTACTGTTTGTGCATTTACAATATTCATTGATTTTTGCCATTGAAAAACGTCCAGAAATGATTGAAGCTACTGACTGAATGAAAGGAGCTGGCATCTCACTCTCTTTGAATCTTCTTTATCATGCTAAGAGGAGCAGGAAAAAGCAAAAAATTTCAGAATTGCACCTTGCAATGCGGAGAAATTACTGTTTGTGCATTTACAATATTCATTGATTTTTGCCATTGAAAAACATCATGTTATTCATATACCAGAAATGATTGAAGCTACTGACTGAATGAAAGGAGCTGGCATCTCACTCTCTTTGAATCTTCTTTATCATGCTAAGAGGAGCAGGAAAAAGCAAAAAATTTCAGAATTGCACCTTGCAATGCGGAGAAATTACTGTTTGTGCATTTACAATATTCATTGATTTTTGCCATTGAAAAACGTCCAGAAATGATTGAAGCTACTGACTGAATGAAAGGAACTGGCATCTCACTCTCTTTGAATCTTCTTTATCATGCTAAGAGGAGCAGGAAAAAGCAAAAAATTTCAGAATTGCACCTTGCAATGCGGAGAAATTACTGTTTGTGCATTTACAAAATTCATTGATTTTTGCCATTGAAAAACATCATGTTATTCATATACCAGAAATGTTTGAAGCTACTGACTGAATGAAAGGAGCTGACATCTCACTCTCTTTGAATCTTCTTTATCATGCTAAGAGGAGCAGGAAAAAGCAAAAAATTTCAGAATTGCACCTTGCAATGCGGAGAAATTACTGTTTGTGCATTTACAATATTCATTGATTTTTGCCATTGAAAAACGTCCAGAAATGATTGAAGCTACTGACTGAATGAAAGGAGCTGGCATCTCACTCTCTTTGAATCTTCTTTATCATGCTAAGAGGAGCAGGAAAAAGCAAAAAATTTCAGAATTGCACGTTGCAATGCGGAGAAATTACTGTTTGTGCATTTACAATATTCATTGATTTTTGCCATTGAAAAACATCATGTTATTCATATACCAGAAATGATTGAAGCTACTGACTGAATGAAAGGAGCTGGCATCTCACTCTCTTTGAATCTTCTTTATCATGCTAAGAGGAGCAGGAAAAAGCAAAAAATTTCAGAATTGCACCTTGCAATGTGGAGAAATTACTGTTTGTGCATTTACAATATTCATTGATTTTTACCATTGAAAAACGTCCAGAAATGATTGAAGCTACTGACTGAATGAAAGTAGCTGGCATCTCACTCTCTTTGAATCTTCTTTATCATGCTAAGAGGAGCAGGAAAAAGCAAAAAATTTCAGACTTGCACCTTGCAATGCGGAGAAATTACTGTTTGTGCATTTACAATATTCATTGATTTTTGCCATTGAAAAACATCATGTTATTCATATACCAGAAATGTTTGAAGCTACTGACTGAATGAAAGGAGCTGGCATCTCACTCTCTTTGAATCTTCTTTATCATGCTAAGAGGAGCAGGAAAAAGCAAAAAATTTCAGAATTGCACCTTGCAATGCGGAGAAATTACTGTTTGTGCATTTACAATATTCATTGATTTTTGCCATTGAAAAACGTCCAGAAATGATTGAAGCTACTGACTGAATGAAAGGAGCTGGCATCTCACTCTCTTTGAATCTTGTTTATCATGCTAAGAGGAGCAGGAAAAAGCAAAAAATTTCAGAATTGCACCTTGCAATGCGGAGAAATTACTGTTTGTGCATTTACAATATTCATTGATTTTTGCCATTGAAAAACGTCCAGAAATGATTGAAGCTACTGACTGAATGAAAGGAGCTGGAATCTCACTCTCTTTGAATCTTCTTTATCATGCTAAGAGGAGCAGGAAAAAGCAAAAAAATTCAGAATTGCACCTTGCAATGCGCAGAAATTACTGTTTGTGCATTTACAATATTCATTGATTTTTGCCATTGAAAAACATCATGTTATTCATATACCAGAAATGATTGAAGCTACTGACTGAATGAAAGGAGCTGGCATCTCACTCTCTTTGAATCTTCTTTATCATGCTAAGAGGAGCAGGAAAAAGCAAAAAATTTCAGAATTGCACCTTGCAATGCGGAGAAATTACTGTTTGTGCATTTACAATATTCATTGATTTTTGCCATTGAAAAAAGGCAAGAAATGATTGAAGCTACTGACTGAATGAAAGGAACTGGCATCTCACTCTCTTTGAATCTTCTTTATCATGCTAAGAGGAGCAGGAAAAAGCAAAAAATTTCAGAATTGCACCTTGCAATGCGGAGAAATTACTGTTTGTGCATTTACAAAATTCATTGATTTTTGCCATTGAAAAACATCATGTTATTCATATACCAGAAATGTTTGAAGCTACTGACTGAATGAAAGGAGCTGACATCTCACTCTCTTTGAATCTTCTTTATCATGCTAAGAGGAGCAGGAAAAAGCAAAAAATTTCAGAATTGCACCTTGCAAGGCGGAGAAATTACTGTTTGTGCATTTACAATATTCATTGATTTTTGCCATTGAAAAATGTCCAGAAATGATTGAAGCTACTGACTGAATGAAAGGAGCTGGCATCTCACTCTCTTTGAATCTTCTTTATCATGCTAAGAGGAGCAGGAAAAAGCAAAAAATTTCAGAATTGCACCTTGCAATGCGGAGAAATTACTGTTTGTGCATTTACAATATTCATTGATTTTTGCCATTGAAAAACATCATGTTATTCATATACCAGAAATGTTTGAAGCTACTGACTGAATGAAAGGAGCTGGCATCTCACTCTCTTTGAATCTTCTTTATCATGCTAAGAGGAGCAGGAAAAAGCAAAAAATTTCAGAATTGCACCTTGCAATGCGGAGAAATTACTGTTTGTGCATTTACAATATTCATTGATTTTTGCCATTGAAAAACGTCCAGAAATGATTGAAGCTACTGACTGAATGAAAGGAGCTGGCATCTCACTCTCTTTGAATCTTCTTTATCATGCTAAGAGGAGCAGGAAAAAGCAAAAAATTTCAGAATTGCACCTTGCAATGCGGAGAAATTACTGTTTGTGCATTTACAATATTCATTGATTTTTGCCATTGAAAAACGTCCAGAAATGATTGAAGCTACTGACTGAATGAAAGGAGCTGGCATCTCACTCTCTTTGAATCTTCTTTATCATGCTAAGAGGAGCAGGAAAAAGCAAAAAATTTCAGAATTGCAACTTGCAATGCGGAGAAATTACTGTTTGTGCATTTACAATATTCATTGATTTTTGCCATTGAAAAACATCATGTTATTCATATACCAGAAATGATTGAAGCTACTGACTGAATGAAAGGAGCTGGCATCTCACTCTCTTTGAATCTTCTTTATCATGCTAAGAGGAGCAGGAAAAAGCAAAAAATTTCAGAATTGCACCTTGCAATGCGGAGAAATTACTGTTTGTGCATTTACAATATTCATTGATTTTTGCCATTGAAAAACGTCCAGAAATGATTGAAGCTACTGACTGAATGAAGGGAGCTGGCATCTCACTCTCTTTGAATCTTCTTTATCATGCTAAGAGGAGCAGGAAAAAGCAAAAAATTTCAGAATTGCACCTTGCAATGCGGAGAAATTACTGTTTGTGCATTTACAATATTCATTGATTTTTGCCATTGAAAAATGTCCAGAAATGATTGAAGCTACTGACTGAATGAAAGGAGCTGGCATCTCACTCTCTTTGAATCTTCTTTATCATGCTAAGAGGAGCAGGAAAAAGCAAAAAATTTCAGAATTGCACCTTGCAATGCGGAGAAATTACTGTGTGTGCATTTACAATATTCATTGATTTTTGCCATTGAAAAACATCATGTTATTCATATACCAGAAATGATTGAAGCTACTGACTGAATGAAAGGAGCTGGCATCTTACTCTCTTTGAATCTTCTTTGTCATGCTAAGAGGAGCAGGAAAAAGCAAAAAATTTCAGAATTGCACCTTGCAATGCGGAGAAATTACTGTTTGTGCATTTACAATATTCATTGATTTTTGCCATTGAAAAACGTCCAGAAATGATTGAAGCTACTGACTGAATGAAAGGAGCTGGCATCTCACTCTCTTTGAATCTTCTTTATCATGCTAAGAGGAGCAGGAAAAAGCAAAAAATTTCAGAATTGCACCTTGCAATGCGGAGAAATTACTGTTTGTGCATTTACAATATTCATTGATTTTTGCCATTGAAAAACATCATGTTATTCATATACCAGAAATGTTTGTAGCTACTGACTGAATGAAAGGAGCTGGCATCTCACTCTCTTTGAATCTTCTTTATCATGCTAAGAGGAGCAGGAAAAAGCAAAAAATTTCAGAATTGCACCTTGCAATGCGGAGAAATTACTGTTTGTGCATTTACAATATTCATTGATTTTTGCCATTGAAAAACGTCCAGAAATGATTGAAGCTACTGACTGAATGAAAGGAGCTGGCATCTCACTCTCTTTGAATCTTCTTTATCATGCTAAGAGGAGCAGGAAAAAGCAAAAAATTTCAGAATTGCACCTTGCAATGCGGAGAAATTACTGTTTGTGCATTTACAATATTCATTGATTTTTGCCATTGAAAAACGTCCAGAAATGATTGAAGCTACTGACTGAATGAAAGGAGCTGGCATCTCACTCTCTTTGAATCTTCTTTATCATGCTAAGAGGAGCAGGAAAAAGCAAAAAATTTCAGAATTGCACCTTGCGATGCGGAGAAATTACTCTTTGTGCATTTACAATATTCATTGATTTTTGCCATTGAAAAACATCATGTTATTCATATACCAGAAATGTTTGAAGCTACTGACTGAATGAAAGGAGCTGGCATCTCACTCTCTTTCAATCTTCTTTATCATTCTAAGAGGAGCAGGAAAAAGCAAAAAATTTCAGAATTGCACCTTGCAATGCGGAGAAATTACTGTTTGTGCATTTACAATATTCATTGATTTTTGCCATTGAAAAACGTCCAGAAATGATTGAAGCTACTGACTGAATGAAAGGAGCTGGCATCTCACTCTCTTTGAATCTTCTTTATCATGCTAAGAGGAGCAGGAAAAAGCAAAAAATTTCAGAATTGCACCTTGCAATGCGGAGAAATTACTGTTTGTGCATTTACAATATTCATTGATTTTTGCCATTGAAAAACATCATGTTATTCATATACCAGAAATGTTTGTAGCTACTGACTGAATGAAAGGAGCTGGCATCTCACTCCCTTTGAATCTTCTTTATCATGCTAAGAGGAGCAGGAAAAAGCAAAAAATTTCAGAATTGCACCTTGCAATGCGGAGAAATTACTGTTTGTGCATTTACAATATTCATTGATTTTTGCCATTGAAAAACGTCCAGAAATGATTGAAGCTACTGACTGAATGAAAGGAGCTGGCATCTCACTCTCTTTGAATCTTCTTTATCATGCTAAGAGGAGCAGGAAAAAGCAAAAAATTTCAGAATTGCACCTTGCAATGCGGAGAAATTACTGTTTGTGCATTTACAATATTCATTGATTTTTGCCATTGAAAAACGTCCAGAAATGATTGAAGCTACTGACTGAATGAAAGGAGCTGGCATCTCACTCTCTTTGAATCTTCTTTATCATGCTAAGAGGAGCAGGAAAAAGCAAAAAATTTCAGAATTGCACCTTGCAATGCGGAGAAATTACTGTTTGTGCATTTACAATATTCATTGATTTTTGCCATTGAAAAACGTCCAGAAATGATTGAAGCTACTGACTGAATGAAAGGAGCTGGCATCTCACTCTCTTTGAATCTTCTTTATCATGCTAAGAGGAGCAGGAAAAAGCAAAACATTTCAGAATTGCACCTTGCAATGCGGAGAAATTACTGTTTGTGCATTTACAATATTCATTGATTTTTGCCATTGAAAAACATCATGTTATTCATATACCAGAAATGATTGAAGCTACTGACTGAATGAAAGGAGCTGGCATCTTACTCTCTTTGAATCTTCTTTGTCATGCTAAGAGGAGCAGGAAAAAGCAAAAAATTTCAGAATTGCACCTTGCAATGCGGAGAAATTACTGTTTGTGCATTTACAATATTCATTGATTTTTGCCATTGAAAAACGTCCAGAAATGATTGAAGCTACTGACTGAATGAAAGGAGCTGGCATCTCACTCTCTTTGAATCTTCTTTATCATGCTAAGAGGAGCAGGAAAAAGCAAAAAATTTCAGAATTGCACCTTGCAATGCGGAGAAATTACTGTTTGTGCATATACAATATTCATTGATTTTTGCCATTGAAAAACGTCCAGAAATGATTGAAGCTACTGACTGAATGAAAGGAGCTGGCATCTCACTCTCTTTGAATCTTCTTTATCATGCTAAGAGGAGCAGGAAAAAGCAAAAAATTTCAGAATTGCACCTTGCAATGCGGAGAAATTACTGTTTGTGCATTTACAATATTCATTGATTTTTGCCATTGAAAAACATCATGTTATTCATATACCAGAAATGTTTGTAGCTACTGACTGAATGAAAGGAGCTGGCATCTCACTCTCTTTGAATCTTCTTTATCATGCTAAGAGGAGCAGGAAAAAGCAAAAAATTTCAGAATTGCACCTTGCAATGCGGAGAAATTACTGTGTGTGCATTTACAATATTCATTGATTTTTGCCATTGAAAAACATCATGTTATTCATATACCAGAAATGATTGAAGCTACTGACTGAATGAAAGGAGCTGGCATCTTACTCTCTTTGAATCTTCTTTGTCATGCTAAGAGGAGCAGGAAAAAGCAAAAAATTTCAGAATTGCACCTTGCAATGCGGAGAAATTACTGTTTGTGCATTTACAATATTCATTGATTTTTGCCATTGAAAAACGTCCAGAAATGATTGAAGCTACTGACTGAATGAAAGGAGCTGGCATCTCACTCTCTTTGAATCTTCTTTATCATGCTAAGAGGAGCAGGAAAAAGCAAAAAATTTCAGAATTGCACCTTGCAATGCGGAGAAATTACTGTTTGTGCATTTACAATATTCATTGATTTTTGCCATTGAAAAACATCATGTTATTCATATACCAGAAATGTTTGTAGCTACTGACTGAATGAAAGGAGCTGGCATCTCACTCTCTTTGAATCTTCTTTATCATGCTAAGAGGAGCAGGAAAAAGCAAAAAATTTCAGAATTGCACCTTGCAATGCGGAGAAATTACTGTTTGTGCATTTACAATATTCATTGATTTTTGCCATTGAAAAACGTCCAGAAATGATTGAAGCTACTGACTGAATGAAAGGAGCTGGCATCTCACTCTCTTTGAATCTTCTTTATCATGCTAAGAGGAGCAGGAAAAAGCAAAAAATTTCAGAATTGCACCTTGCAATGCGGAGAAATTACTGTTTGTGCATTTACAATATTCATTGATTTTTGCCATTGAAAAACGTCCAGAAATGATTGAAGCTACTGACTGAATGAAAGGAGCTGGCATCTCACTCTCTTTGAATCTTCTTTATCATGCTAAGAGGAGCAGGAAAAAGCAAAAAATTTCAGAATTGCACCTTGCGATGCGGAGAAATTACTCTTTGTGCATTTACAATATTCATTGATTTTTGCCATTGAAAAACATCATGTTATTCATATACCAGAAATGTTTGAAGCTACTGACTGAATGAAAGGAGCTGGCATCTCACTCTCTTTCAATCTTCTTTATCATTCTAAGAGGAGCAGGAAAAAGCAAAAAATTTCAGAATTGCACCTTGCAATGCGGAGAAATTACTGTTTGTGCATTTACAATATTCATTGATTTTTGCCATTGAAAAACGTCCAGAAATGATTGAAGCTACTGACTGAATGAAAGGAGCTGGCATCTCACTCTCTTTGAATCTTCTTTATCATGCTAAGAGGAGCAGGAAAAAGCAAAAAATTTCAGAATTGCACCTTGCAATGCGGAGAAATTACTGTTTGTGCATTTACAATATTCATTGATTTTTGCCATTGAAAAACATCATGTTATTCATATACCAGAAATGTTTGTAGCTACTGACTGAATGAAAGGAGCTGGCATCTCACTCCCTTTGAATCTTCTTTATCATGCTAAGAGGAGCAGGAAAAAGCAAAAAATTTCAGAATTGCACCTTGCAATGCGGAGAAATTACTGTTTGTGCATTTACAATATTCATTGATTTTTGCCATTGAAAAACGTCCAGAAATGATTGAAGCTACTGACTGAATGAAAGGAGCTGGCATCTCACTCTCTTTGAATCTTCTTTATCATGCTAAGAGGAGCAGGAAAAAGCAAAAAATTTCAGAATTGCACCTTGCAATGCGGAGAAATTACTGTTTGTGCATTTACAATATTCATTGATTTTTGCCATTGAAAAACGTCCAGAAATGATTGAAGCTACTGACTGAATGAAAGGAGCTGGCATCTCACTCTCTTTGAATCTTCTTTATCATGCTAAGAGGAGCAGGAAAAAGCAAAAAATTTCAGAATTGCACCTTGCAATGCGGAGAAATTACTGTTTGTGCATTTACAATATACATTGATTTTTGCCATTGAAAAACGTCCAGAAATGATTGAAGCTACTGACTGAATGAAAGGAGCTGGCATCTCACTCTCTTTGAATCTTCTTTATCATGCTAAGAGGAGCAGGAAAAAGCAAAACATTTCAGAATTGCACCTTGCAATGCGGAGAAATTACTGTTTGTGCATTTACAATATTCATTGATTTTTGCCATTGAAAAACATCATGTTATTCATATACCAGAAATGATTGAAGCTACTGACTGAATGAAAGGAGCTGGCATCTTACTCTCTTTGAATCTTCTTTGTCATGCTAAGAGGAGCAGGAAAAAGCAAAAAATTTCAGAATTGCACCTTGCAATGCGGAGAAATTACTGTTTGTGCATTTACAATATTCATTGATTTTTGCCATTGAAAAACGTCCAGAAATGATTGAAGCTACTGACTGAATGAAAGGAGCTGGCATCTCACTCTCTTTGAATCTTCTTTATCATGCTAAGAGGAGCAGGAAAAAGCAAAAAATTTCAGAATTGCACCTTGCAATGCGGAGAAATTACTGTTTGTGCATATACAATATTCATTGATTTTTGCCATTGAAAAACGTCCAGAAATGATTGAAGCTACTGACTGAATGAAAGGAGCTGGCATCTCACTCTCTTTGAATCTTCTTTATCATGCTAAGAGGAGCAGGAAAAAGCAAAAAATTTCAGAATTGCACCTTGCAATGCGGAGAAATTACTGTTTGTGCATTTACAATATTCATTGATTTTTGCCATTGAAAAACATCATGTTATTCATATACCAGAAATGTTTGTAGCTACTGACTGAATGAAAGGAGCTGGCATCTCACTCTCTTTGAATCTTCTTTATCATGCTAAGAGGAGCAGGAAAAAGCAAAAAATTTCAGAATTGCACCTTGCAATGCGGAGAAATTACTGTTTGTGCATTTACAATATTCATTGATTTTTGCCATTGAAAAACGTCCAGAAATGATTGAAGCTACTGACTGAATGAAAGGAGCTGGCATCTCACTCTCTTTGAATCTTCTTTATCATGCTAAGAGGAGCAGGAAAAAGCAAAAAATTTCAGAATTGCACCTTGCAATGCGGAGAAATTACTGTTTGTGCATTTACAATATTCATTGATTTTTGCCATTGAAAAACGTCCAGAAATGATTGAAGCTACTGACTGAATGAAAGGAGCTGGCATCTCACTCTCTTTGAATCTTCTTTATCATGCTAAGAGGAGCAGGAAAAAGCAAAAAATTTCAGAATTGCACCTTGCAATGCGGAGAAATTACTCTTTGTGCATTTACAATATTCATTGATTTTTGCCATTGAAAAACATCATGTTATTCATATACCAGAAATGTTTGAAGCTACTGACTGAATGAAAGGAGCTGGCATCTCACTCTCTTTGAATCTTCTTTATCATGCTAAGAGGAGCAGGAAAAAGCAAAAAATTTCAGAATTGCACCTTGCAATGCGGAGAAATTACTGTTTGTGCATTTACAATATTCATTGATTTTTGCCATTGAAAAACGTCCAGAAATGATTGAAGCTACTGACTGAATGAAAGGAGCTGGCATCTCACTCTCTTTGAATCTTCTTTATCATGCTAAGAGGAGCAGGAAAAAGCAAAAAATTTCAGAATTGCACCTTGCAATGCGGAGAAATTACTGTTTGTGCATTTACAATATTCATTGATTTTTGCCATTGAAAAACATCATGTTATTCATATACCAGAAATGTTTGTAGCTACTGACTGAATGAAAGGAGCTGGCATCTCACTCCCTTTGAATCTTCTTTATCATGCTAAGAGGAGCAGGAAAAAGCAAAAAATTTCAGAATTGCACCTTGCAATGCGGAGAAATTACTGTTTGTGCATTTACAATATTCATTGATTTTTGCCATTGAAAAACATCATGTTATTCATATACCAGAAATGTTTGAAGCTACTGACTGAATGAAAGGAGCTGGCATCTCACTCTCTTTGAATCTTCTTTATCATGCTAAGAGGAGCAGGAAAAAGCAAAAAATTTCAGAATTGCACCTTGCAATGTGGAGAAATTACTGTTTGTGCATTTACAATATTCATTGATTTTTACCATTGAAAAACGTCCAGAAATGATTGAAGCTACTGACTGAATGAAAGTAGCTGGCATCTCACTCTCTTTGAATCTTCTTTATCATGCTAAGAGGAGCAGGAAAAAGCAAAAAATTTCAGAATTGCACCTTGCAATGCAGAGAAATTACTGTTTGTGCATTTACAATATTCATTGATTTTTGCCATTGAAAAACATCATGTTATTCATATACCAGAAATGTTTGAAGCTACTGACTGAATGAAAGGAGCTGGCATCTCACTCTCTTTGAATCTTCTTTATCATGCTAAGAGGAGCAGGAAAAAGCAAAAAATTTCAGAATTGCACCTTGCAATGTGGAGAAATTACTGTTTGTGCATTTACAATATTCATTGATTTTTACCATTGAAAAACGTCCAGAAATGATTGAAGCTACTGACTGAATGAAAGTAGCTGGCATCTCACTCTCTTTGAATCTTCTTTATCATGCTAAGAGGAGCAGGAAAAAGCAAAAAATTTCAGACTTGCACCTTGCAATGCGGAGAAATTACTGTTTGTGCATTTACAATATTCATTGATTTTTGCCATTGAAAAACATCATGTTATTCATATACCAGAAATGTTTGAAGCTACTGACTGAATGAAAGGAGCTGGCATCTCACTCTCTTTGAATCTTCTTTATCATGCTAAGAGGAGCAGGAAAAAGCAAAAAATTTCAGAATTGCACCTTGCAATGCGGAGAAATTACTGTTTGTGCATTTACAATATTCATTGATTTTTGCCATTGAAAAACGTCCAGAAATGATTGAAGCTACTGACTGAATGAAAGGAACTGGCATCTCACTCTCTTTGAATCTTCTTTATCATGCTAAGAGGAGCAGGAAAAAGCAAAAAATTTCAGAATTGCACCTTGCAATGCGGAGAAATTACTGTTTGTGCATTTACAAAATTCATTGATTTTTGCCATTGAAAAACATCATGTTATTCATATACCAGAAATGTTTGAAGCTACTGACTGAATGAAAGGAGCTGACATCTCACTCTCTTTGAATCTTCTTTATCATGCTAAGAGGAGCAGGAAAAAGCAAAAAATTTCAGAATTGCACCTTGCAATGCGGAGAAATTACTGTTTGTGCATTTACAATATTCATTGATTTTTGCCATTGAAAAACATCATGTTATTCATATACCAGAAATGATTGAAGCTACTGACTGAATGAAAGGAGCTGGCATCTCACTCTCTTTGAATCTTCTTTATCATGCTAAGAGGAGCAGGAAAAAGCAAAAAATTTCAGAATTGCACCTTGCAATGTGGAGAAATTACTGTTTGTGCATTTACAATATTCATTGATTTTTACCATTGAAAAACGTCCAGAAATGATTGAAGCTACTGACTGAATGAAAGTAGCTGGCATCTCACTCTCTTTGAATCTTCTTTATCATGCTAAGAGGAGCAGGAAAAAGCAAAAAATTTCAGACTTGCACCTTGCAATGCGGAGAAATTACTGTTTGTGCATTTACAATATTCATTGATTTTTGCCATTGAAAAACATCATGTTATTCATATACCAGAAATGTTTGAAGCTACTGACTGAATGAAAGGAGCTGGCATCTCACTCTCTTTGAATCTTCTTTATCATGCTAAGAGGAGCAGGAAAAAGCAAAAAATTTCAGAATTGCACCTTGCAATGCGGAGAAATTACTGTTTGTGCATTTACAATATTCATTGATTTTTGCCATTGAAAAACGTCCAGAAATGATTGAAGCTACTGACTGAATGAAAGGAGCTGGCATCTCACTCTCTTTGAATCTTGTTTATCATGCTAAGAGGAGCAGGAAAAAGCAAAAAATTTCAGAATTGCACCTTGCAATGCGGAGAAATTACTGTTTGTGCATTTACAATATTCATTGATTTTTGCCATTGAAAAACGTCCAGAAATGATTGAAGCTACTGACTGAATGAAAGGAGCTGGCATCTCACTCTCTTTGAATCTTCTTTATCATGCTAAGAGGAGCAGGAAAAAGCAAAAAAATTCAGAATTGCACCTTGCAATGCGCAGAAATTACTGTTTGTGCATTTACAATATTCATTGATTTTTGCCATTGAAAAACATCATGTTATTCATATACCAGAAATGATTGAAGCTACTGACTGAATGAAAGGAGCTGGCATCTCACTCTCTTTGAATCTTCTTTATCATGCTAAGAGGAGCAGGAAAAAGCAAAAAATTTCAGAATTGCACCTTGCAATGCGGAGAAATTACTGTTTGTGCATTTACAATATTCATTGATTTTTGCCATTGAAAAACGTCAAGAAATGATTGAAGCTACTGACTGAATGAAAGGAACTGGCATCTCACTCTCTTTGAATCTTCTTTATCATGCTAAGAGGAGCAGGAAAAAGCAAAAAATTTCAGAATTGCACCTTGCAATGCGGAGAAATTACTGTTTGTGCATTTACAAAATTCATTGATTTTTGCCATTGAAAAACATCATGTTATTCATATACCAGAAATGTTTGAAGCTACTGACTGAATGAAAGGAGCTGACATCTCACTCTCTTTGAATCTTCTTTATCATGCTAAGAGGAGCAGGAAAAAGCAAAAAATTTCAGAATTGCACCTTGCAATGCGGAGAAATTACTGTTTGTGCATTTACAATATTCATTGATTTTTGCCATTGAAAAATGTCCAGAAATGATTGAAGCTACTGACTGAATGAAAGGAGCTGGCATCTCACTCTCTTTGAATCTTCTTTATCATGCTAAGAGGAGCAGGAAAAAGCAAAAAATTTCAGAATTGCACCTTGCAATGCGGAGAAATTACTGTTTGTGCATTTACAATATTCATTGATTTTTGCCATTGAAAAACATCATGTTATTCATATACCAGAAATGTTTGAAGCTACTGACTGAATGAAAGGAGCTGGCATCTCACTCTCTTTGAATCTTCTTTATCATGCTAAGAGGAGCAGGAAAAAGCAAAAAATTTCAGAATTGCACCTTGCAATGCGGAGAAATTACTGTTTGTGCATTTACAATATTCATTGATTTTTGCCATTGAAAAACGTCCAGAAATGATTGAAGCTACTGACTGAATGAAAGGAGCTGGCATCTCACTCTCTTTGAATCTTCTTTATCATGCTAAGAGGAGCAGGAAAAAGCAAAAAATTTCAGAATTGCACCTTGCAATGCGGAGAAATTACTGTTTGTGCATTTACAATATTCATTGATTTTTGCCATTGAAAAACGTCCAGAAATGATTGAAGCTATTGACTGAATGAAAGGAGCTGGCATCTCACTCTCTTTGAATCTTCTTTATCATGCTAAGAGGAGCAGGAAAAAGCAAAAAATTTCAGAATTGCAACTTGCAATGCGGAGAAATTACTGTTTGTGCATTTACAATATTCATTGATTTTTGCCATTGAAAAACATCATGTTATTCATATACCAGAAATGATTGAAGCTACTGACTGAATGAAAGGAGCTGGCATCTCACTCTCTTTGAATCTTCTTTATCATGCTAAGAGGAGCAGGAAAAAGCAAAAAATTTCAGAATTGCACCTTGCAATGCGGAGAAATTACTGTTTGTGCATTTACAATATTCATTGATTTTTGCCATTGAAAAACGTCCAGAAATGATTGAAGCTACTGACTGAATGAAGGGAGCTGGCATCTCACTCTCTTTGAATCTTCTTTATCATGCTAAGAGGAGCAGGAAAAAGCAAAAAATTTCAGAATTGCACCTTGCAATGCGGAGAAATTACTGTTTGTGCATTTACAATATTCATTGATTTTTGCCATTGAAAAACGTCCAGAAATGATTGAAGCTACTGACTGAATGAAAGGAGCTGGCATCTCACTCTCTTTGAATCTTCTTTATCATGCTAAGAGGAGCAGGAAAAAGCAAAAAATTTCAGAATTGCACCTTGCAATGCGGAGAAATTACTGTGTGTGCATTTACAATATTCATTGATTTTTGCCATTGAAAAACATCATGTTATTCATATACCAGAAATGATTGAAGCTACTGACTGAATGAAAGGAGCTGGCATCTTACTCTCTTTGAATCTTCTTTGTCATGCTAAGAGGAGCAGGAAAAAGCAAAAAATTTCAGAATTGCACCTTGCAATGCGGAGAAATTACTGTTTGTGCATTTACAATATTCATTGATTTTTGCCATTGAAAAACGTCCAGAAATGATTGAAGCTACTGACTGAATGAAAGGAGCTGGCATCTCACTCTCTTTGAATCTTCTTTATCATGCTAAGAGGAGCAGGAAAAAGCAAAAAATTTCAGAATTGCACCTTGCAATGCGGAGAAATTACTGTTTGTGCATTTACAATATTCATTGATTTTTGCCATTGAAAAATGTCCAGAAATGATTGAAGCTACTGACTGAATGAAAGGAGCTGGCATCTCACTCTCTTTGAATCTTCTTTATCATGCTAAGAGGAGCAGGAAAAAGCAAAAAATTTCAGAATTGCACCTTGCAATGCGGAGAAATTACTGTTTGTGCATTTACAATATTCATTGATTTTTGCCATTGAAAAACATCATGTTATTCATATACCAGAAATGTTTGTAGCTACTGACTGAATGAAAGGAGCTGGCATCTCACTCTCTTTGAATCTTCTTTATCATGCTAAGAGGAGCAGGAAAAAGCAAAAAATTTCAGAATTGCACCTTGCAATGCGGAGAAATTACTGTTTGTGCATTTACAATATTCATTGATTTTTGCCATTGAAAAACGTCCAGAAATGATTGAAGCTACTGACTGAATGAAAGGAGCTGGCATCTCACTCTCTTTGAATCTTCTTTATCATGCTAAGAGGAGCAGGAAAAAGCAAAAAATTTCAGAATTGCACCTTGCAATGCGGAGAAATTACTGTTTGTGCATTTACAATATTCATTGATTTTTGCCATTGAAAAACGTCCAGAAATGATTGAAGCTACTGACTGAATGAAAGGAGCTGGCATCTCACTCTCTTTGAATCTTCTTTATCATGCTAAGAGGAGCAGGAAAAAGCAAAAAATTTCAGAATTGCACCTTGCAATGCGGAGAAATTACTCTTTGTGCATTTACAATATTCATTGATTTTTGCCATTGAAAAACGTCCAGAAATGATTGAAGCTACTGACTGAATGAAAGGAGCTGGCATCTCACTCTCTTTGAATCTTCTTTATCATGCTAAGAGGAGCAGGAAAAAGCAAAACATTTCAGAATTGCACCTTGCAATGCGGAGAAATTACTGTTTGTGCATTTACAATATTCATTGATTTTTGCCATTGAAAAACATCATGTTATTCATATACCAGAAATGATTGAAGCTACTGACTGAATGAAAGGAGCTGGCATCTTACTCTCTTTGAATCTTCTTTGTCATGCTAAGAGGAGCAGGAAAAAGCAAAAAATTTCAGAATTGCACCTTGCAATGCGGAGAAATTACTGTTTGTGCATTTACAATATTCATTGATTTTTGCCATTGAAAAACGTCCAGAAATGATTGAAGCTACTGACTGAATGAAAGGAGCTGGCATCTCACTCTCTTTGAATCTTCTTTATCATGCTAAGAGGAGCAGGAAAAAGCAAAAAATTTCAGAATTGCACCTTGCAATGCGGAGAAATTACTGTTTGTGCATATACAATATTCATTGATTTTTGCCATTGAAAAACGTCCAGAAATGATTGAAGCTACTGACTGAATGAAAGGAGCTGGCATCTCACTCTCTTTGAATCTTCTTTATCATGCTAAGAGGAGCAGGAAAAAGCAAAAAATTTCAGAATTGCACCTTGCAATGCGGAGAAATTACTGTTTGTGCATTTACAATATTCATTGATTTTTGCCATTGAAAAACATCATGTTATTCATATACCAGAAATGTTTGTAGCTACTGACTGAATGAAAGGAGCTGGCATCTCACTCTCTTTGAATCTTCTTTATCATGCTAAGAGGAGCAGGAAAAAGCAAAAAATTTCAGAATTGCACCTTGCAATGCGGAGAAATTACTGTTTGTGCATTTACAATATTCATTGATTTTTGCCATTGAAAAACGTCCAGAAATGATTGAAGCTACTGACTGAATGAAAGGAGCTGGCATCTCACTCTCTTTGAATCTTCTTTATCATGCTAAGAGGAGCAGGAAAAAGCAAAAAATTTCAGAATTGCACCTTGCAATGCGGAGAAATTACTGTTTGTGCATTTACAATATTCATTGATTTTTGCCATTGAAAAACGTCCAGAAATGATTGAAGCTACTGACTGAATGAAAGGAGCTGGCATCTCACTCTCTTTGAATCTTCTTTATCATGCTAAGAGGAGCAGGAAAAAGCAAAAAATTTCAGAATTGCACCTTGCAATGCGGAGAAATTACTCTTTGTGCATTTACAATATTCATTGATTTTTGCCATTGAAAAACATCATGTTATTCATATACCAGAAATGTTTGAAGCTACTGACTGAATGAAAGGAGCTGGCATCTCACTCTCTTTGAATCTTCTTTATCATGCTAAGAGGAGCAGGAAAAAGCAAAAAATTTCAGAATTGCACCTTGCAATGCGGAGAAATTACTGTTTGTGCATTTACAATATTCATTGATTTTTGCCATTGAAAAACGTCCAGAAATGATTGAAGCTACTGACTGAATGAAAGGAGCTGGCATCTCACTCTCTTTGAATCTTCTTTATCATGCTAAGAGGAGCAGGAAAAAGCAAAAAATTTCAGAATTGCACCTTGCAATGCGGAGAAATTACTGTTTGTGCATTTACAATATTCATTGATTTTTGCCATTGAAAAACATCATGTTATTCATATACCAGAAATGTTTGTAGCTACTGACTGAATGAAAGGAGCTGGCATCTCACTCCCTTTGAATCTTCTTTATCATGCTAAGAGGAGCAGGAAAAAGCAAAAAATTTCAGAATTGCACCTTGCAATGCGGAGAAATTACTGTTTGTGCATTTACAATATTCATTGATTTTTGCCATTGAAAAACGTCCAGAAATGATTGAAGCTACTGACTGAATGAAAGGAGCTGGCATCTCACTCTCTTTGAATCTTCTTTATCATGCTAAGAGGAGCAGGAAAAAGCAAAAAATTTCAGAATTGCACCTTGCAATGCGGAGAAATTACTGTTTGTGCATTTACAATATTCATTGATTTTTGCCATTGAAAAACGTCCAGAAATGATTGAAGCTACTGACTGAATGAAAGGAGCTGGCATCTCACTCTCTTTGAATCTTCTTTATCATGCTAAGAGGAGCAGGAAAAAGCAAAAAATTTCAGAATTGCACCTTGCAATGCGGAGAAATTACTCTTTGTGCATTTACAATATTCATTGATTTTTGCCATTGAAAAACATCATGTTATTCATATACCAGAAATGTTTGAAGCTACTGACTGAATGAAAGGAGCTGGCATCTCACTCTCTTTGAATCTTCTTTATCATGCTAAGAGAAGCAGGAAAAAGCAAAAAATTTCAGAATTGCACCTTGCAATGCGGAGAAATTACTGTTTGTGCATTTACAATATTCATTGATTTTTGCCATTGAAAAACATCATGTTATTCATATACCAGAAATGTTTGAAGCTACTGACTGAATGAAAGGAGCTGGCATCTCACTCTCTTTGAATCTTCTTTATCATGCTAAGAGGAGCAGGAAAAAGCAAAAAATTTCAGAATTGCACCTTGCAATGTGGAGAAATTACTGTTTGTGCATTTACAATATTCATTGATTTTTACCATTGAAAAACGTCCAGAAATGATTGAAGCTACTGACTGAATGAAAGTAGCTGGCATCTCACTCTCTTTGAATCTTCTTTATCATGCTAAGAGGAGCAGGAAAAAGCAAAAAATTTCAGACTTGCACCTTGCAATGCGGAGAAATTACTGTTTGTGCATTTACAATATTCATTGATTTTTGCCATTGAAAAACATCATGTTATTCATATACCAGAAATGTTTGAAGCTACTGACTGAATGAAAGGAGCTGGCATCTCACTCTCGTTGAATCTTCTTTATCATGCTAAGAGGAGCAGGAAAAAGCAAAAAATTTCAGAATTGCACCTTGCAATGCGGAGAAATTACTGTTTGTGCATTTACAATATTCATTGATTTTTGCCATTGAAAAACGTCCAGAAATGATTGAAGCTACTGACTGAATGAAAGGAGCTGGCATCTCACTCTCTTTGAATCTTCTTTATCATGCTAAGAGGAGCAGGAAAAAGCCAAAAATTTCAGAATTGCACCTTGCAATGCGGAGAAATTACTGTTTGTGCATTTACAATATTCATTGATTTTTGCCATTGAAAAACGTCCAGAAATGATTGAAGCTACTGACTGAATGAAAGGAGCTGGCATCTCACTCTCTTTGAATCTTCTTTATCATGCTAAGAGGAGCAGGAAAAATCAAAAAATTTCAGAATTGCACCTTGCAATGCGGAGAAATTACTGTTTGTGCATTTACAATATTCAATGATTTTTGCCATTGAAAAACATGTTATTCATATACCAGAAATGTTTGAAGCTACTGACTGAATGAAAGGAGCTGGCACCTCACTCTCTTTGAATCTTCTTTATCATGCTAAGAGGAGCGGGAAAAAGCAAAAAATTTCAGAATTGCACCTTGCAATGCGGAGAAATTACTGTTTGTGCATTTACAATATTCATTGATTTTTGCCATTGAAAAACATCCAGAAATGATTGAAGGTACTGACTGAATGAAAGGAGCTGGCATCTCACTCTCTTTGAATCTTCTTTATCATGCTAAGAGGAGCAGGAAAAAGCAAAAAATTTCAGAATTGCACCTTGCAATGCGGAGAAATTACTGTTTGTGCATTTACAATATTCATTGATTTTTGCCATTGAAAAACGTCCAGAAATGATTGAAGCTACTGACTGAATGAAAGGAGCTGGCATCTCACTCTCTTTGAATCTTCTTTATCATGCTAAGAGGAGCAGGAAAAAGCCAAAAATTTCAGAATTGCACCTTGCAATGCGGAGAAATTACAGTTTGTGCATTTACAATATTCATTGATTTTTGCCATTGAAAAACATCCAGAAATGATTGAAGCTACTGACTGAATGAAAGGAGCTGGCATCTCACTCTCTTTGAATATTCTTTATCATGCTAAGAGGAGCAGGAAAAAGCAAAAAATTTCAGAATTGCACCTTGCAATGCGGAGAAATTACTGTTTGTGCATTTACAATATTCATTGATTTTTGCCATTGAAAAACATCATGTTATTCATATACCAGAAATGTTTGAAGCTACTGACTGAATGAAAGGAGCTGGCATCTCACTCTCTTTGAATCTTCTTTATCATGCTAAGAGGAGCAGGAAAAAGCAAAAAATTTCAGAATTGCACCTTGCAATGCGGAGAAATTACTGTTTGTGCATTTACAATATTCATTGATTTTTGCCATTGAAAAACATCATGTTATTCATATACCAGAAATGTTTGAAGCTACTGACTGAATGAAAGGAGCTGGCATCTCACTCTCTTTGAATCTTCTTTATCATGCTAAGAGGAGCAGGAAAAAGCAAAAAATTTCAGAATTGCACCTTGCAATGTGGAGAAATTACTGTTTGTGCATTTACAAGATTCATTGATTTTTACCATTGAAAAACGTCCAGAAATGATTGAAGCTACTGACTGAATGAAAGTAGCTGGCATCTCACTCTCTTTGAATCTTCTTTATCATGCTAAGAGGAGCAGGAAAAAGCAAAAAATTTCAGACTTGCACCTTGCAATGCGGAGAAATTACTGTTTGTGCATTTACAATATTCATTGATTTTTGCCATTGAAAAACATCATGTTATTCATATACCAGAAATGTTTGAAGCTACTGACTGAATGAAAGGAGCTGGCATCTCACTCTCTTTGAATCTTCTTTATCATGCTAAGAGGAGCAGGAAAAAGCAAAAAATTTCAGAATTGCACCTTGCAATGCGGAGAAATTACTGTTTGTGCATTTACAATATTCATTGATTTTTGCCATTGAAAAACGTCCAGAAATGATTGAAGCTACTGACTGAATGAAAGGAGCTGGCATCTCACTCTCTTTGAATCTTGTTTATCATGCTAAGAGGAGCAGGAAAAAGCAAAAAATTTCAGAATTGCACCTTGCAATGCGGAGAAATTACTGTTTGTGCATTTACAATATTCATTGATTTTTGCCATTGAAAAACGTCCAGAAATGATTGAAGCTACTGACTGAATGAAAGGAGCTGGCATCTCACTCTCTTTGAATCTTCTTTATCATGCTAAGAGGAGCAGGAAAAAGCAAAAAATTTCAGAATTGCACCTTGCAATGCGGAGAAATTACTGTTTGTGCATTTACAATATTCATTGATTTTTGCCATTGAAAAACATCATGTTATTCATATACCAGAAATGATTGAAGCTACTGACTGAATGAAAGGAGCTGGCATCTCACTCTCTTTGAATCTTCTTTATCATGCTAAGAGGAGCAGGAAAAAGCAAAAATTTCAGAATTGCACCTTGCAATGCGGAGAAATTACTGTTTGTGCATTTACAATATTCATTGATTTTTGCCATTGAAAAACGTCCAGAAATGATTGAAGCTACTGACTGAATGAAAGGAACTGGCATCTCACTCTCTTTGAATCTTCTTTATCATGCTAAGAGGAGCAGGAAAAAGCAAAAAATTTCAGAATTGCACCTTGCAATGCGGAGAAATTACTGTTTGTGCATTTACAAAATTCATTGATTTTTGCCATTGAAAAGCATCATGTTATTCATATACCAGAAATGTTTGAAGCTACTGACTGAATGAAAGGAGCTGACATCTCACTCTCTTTGAATCTTCTTTATCATGCTAAGAGGAGCAGGAAAAAGCAAAAAATTTCAGAATTGCACCTTGCAATGCGGAGAAATTACTGTTTGTGCATTTACAATATTCATTGATTTTTGCCATTGAAAAACGTCCAGAAATGATTGAAGCTACTGACTGAATGAAAGGAGCTGGCATCTCACTCTCTTTGAATCTTCTTTATCATGCTAAGAGGAGCAGGAAAAAGCAAAAAATTTCAGAATTGCACCTTGCAATGCGGAGAAATTACTGTTTGTGCATTTACAATATTCATTGATTTTTGCCATTGAAAAACGTCCAGAAATGATTGAAGCTACTGACTGAATGAAAGGAGCTGGCATCTCACTCTCTTTGAATCTTCTTTATCATGCTAAGAGGAGCAGGAAAAAGCAAAAAATTTCAGAATTGCACCTTGCAATGCGGAGAAATTACTGTTTGTGCATTTACAATATTCATTGATTTTTGCCATTGAAAAACGTCCAGAAATGATTGAAGCTACTGACTGAATGAAAGGAACTGGCATCTCACTCTCTTTGAATCTTCTTTATCATGCTAAGAGGAGCAGGAAAAAGCAAAAAATTTCAGAATTGCACCTTGCAATGCGGAGAAATTACTGTTTGTGCATTTACAAAATTCATTGATTTTTGCCATTGAAAAGCATCATGTTATTCATATACCAGAAATGTTTGAAGCTACTGACTGAATGAAAGGAGCTGACATCTCACTCTCTTTGAATCTTCTTTATCATGCTAAGAGGAGCAGGAAAAAGCAAAAAATTTCAGAATTGCACCTTGCAATGCGGAGAAATTACTGTTTGTGCATTTACAATATTCATTGATTTTTGCCATTGAAAAACGTCCAGAAATGATTGAAGCTACTGACTGAATGAAAGGAGCTGGCATCTCACTCTCTTTGAATCTTCTTTATCATGCTAAGAGGAGCAGGAAAAAGCAAAAAATTTCAGAATTGCACCTTGCAATGCGGAGAAATTACTGTTTGTGCATTTACAATATTCATTGATTTTTGCCATTGAAAAACGTCCAGAAATGATTGAAGCTACTGACTGAATGAAAGGAGCTGGCATCTCACTCTCTTTGAATCTTCTTTATCATGCTAAGAGGAGTAGGAAAAAGCAAAAAATTTCAGAATTGCACCTTGCAATGCGGAGAAATTACTGTTTGTGCATTTACAAAATTCATTGATTTTTGCCATTGAAAAACATCATGTTATTCATATACCAGAAATGTTTGAAGCTACTGACTGAATGAAAGGAGCTGACATCTCACTCTCTTTGAATCTTCTTTATCATGCTAAGAGGAGCAGGAAAAAGCAAAAAATTTCAGAATTGCACCTTGCAATGCGGAGAAATTACTGTTTGTGCATTTACAATATTCATTGATTTTTGCAATTGAAAAACGTCCAGAAATGATTGAAGCTACTGACTGAATGAAAGGAGCTGGCATCTCACTCTCTTTGAATCTTCTTTATCATGCTAAGAGGAGCAGGAAAAAGCAAAAAATTTCAGAATTGCACCTTGCAATGCGGAGAAATTACTGTTTGTGCATTTACAATATTCATTGATTTTTGCCATTGAAAAACATCATGTTATTCATATACCAGAAATGATTGAAGCTACTGACTGAATGAAAGGAGCTGGCATCTCACTCTCTTTGAATCTTCTTTATCATGCTAAGAGGAGCAGGAAAAAGCAAAAAATTTCAGAATTGCACCTTGCAATGTGGAGAAATTACTGTTTGTGCATTTACAATATTCATTGATTTTTACCATTGAAAAACGTCCAGAAATGATTGAAGCTACTGACTGAATGAAAGTAGCTGGCATCTCACTCTCTTTGAATCTTGTTTATCATGCTAAGAGGAGCAGGAAAAAGCAAAAAATTTCAGAATTGCACCTTGCAATGCGGAGAAATTACTGTTTGTGCATTTACAATATTCATTGATTTTTGCCATTGAAAAACGTCCAGAAATGATTGAAGCTACTGACAATGAAAGGAGCTGGCATCTCACTCTCTTTGAATCTTCTTTATCATGCTAAGAGGAGCAGGAAAAAGCAAAAAAATTCAGAATTGCACCTTGCAATGCGGAGAAATTACTGTTTGTGCATTTACAATATTCATTGATTTTTGCCATTGAAAAACATCATGTTATTCATATACCAGAAATGATTGAAGCTACTGACTGAATGAAAGGAGCTGGCATCTCACTCTCTTTGAATCTTCTTTATCATGCTAAGAGGAGCAGGAAAAAGCAAAAAATTTCAGAATTGCACCTTGCAATGCGGAGAAATTACTGTTTGTGCATTTACAATATTCATTGATTTTTGCCATTGAAAAACGTCCAGAAATGATTGAAGCTACTGACTGAATGAAAGGAACTGGCATCTCACTCTCTTTGAATCTTCTTTATCATGCTAAGAGGAGCAGGAAAAAGCAAAAAATTTCAGAATTGCACCTTGCAATGCGGAGAAATTACTGTTTGTGCATTTACAAAATTCATTGATTTTTGCCATTGAAAAACATCATGTTATTCATATACCAGAAATGTTTGAAGCTACTGACTGAATGAAAGGAGCTGACATCTCACTCTCTTTGAATCTTCTTTATCATGCTAAGAGGAGCAGGAAAAAGCAAAAAATTTCAGAATTGCACCTTGCAATGCGGAGAAATTACTGTTTGTGCATTTACAATATTCATTGATTTTTGCCATTGAAAAACGTCCAGAAATGATTGAAGCTACTGACTGAATGAAAGGAGCTGGCATCTCACTCTCTTTGAATCTTCTTTATCATGCTAAGAGGAGCAGGAAAAAGCAAAAAATTTCAGAATTGCACCTTGCAATGCGGAGAAATTACTGTTTGTGCATTTACAATATTCATTGATTTTTGCCATTGAAAAACATCATGTTATTCATATACCAGAAATGTTTGAAGCTACTGACTGAATGAAAGGAGCTGGCATCTCACTCTCTTTGAATCTTCTTTATCATGCT
Source organism: Phyllobates terribilis (assembly GCF_046119375.1). Classification (NCBI taxonomy): domain Eukaryota; kingdom Metazoa; phylum Chordata; class Amphibia; order Anura; family Dendrobatidae; genus Phyllobates; species Phyllobates terribilis. Next base: position 47,764 of record NW_027364363.1, read on the forward strand.
AAGAGGAGCAGGAAAAAGCAAAAAATTTCAGAATTGCACCTTGCAATGCGGAGAAATTACTGTTTGTGCATTTACAATATTCATTGATTTTTGCCATTGAAAAACATCATGTTATTCATATACCAGAAATGATTGAAGCTACTGACTGAATGAAAGGAGCTGGCATCTCACTCTCTTTGAATCTTCTTTATCATGCTAAGAGGAGCAGGAAAAAGCAAAAAATTTCAGAATTGCACCTTGCAATGCGGAGAAATTACTGTTTGTGCATTTACAATATTCATTGATTTTTGCCATTGAAAAACGTCCAGAAATGATTGAAGCTACTGACTGAATGAAAGGAGCTGGCATCTCACTCTCTTTGAATCTTCTTTATCATGCTAAGAGGAGCAGGAAAAAGCAAAAAATTTCAGAATTGCACCTTGCAATGCGGAGAAATTACTGTTTGTGCATTTACAATATTCATTGATTTTTGCCATTGAAAAACATCATGTTATTCATATACCAGAAATGTTTGAAGCTACTGACTGAATGAAAGGAGCTGGCATCTCACTCTCTTTGAATCTTCTTTATCATGCTAAGAGGAGCAGGAAAAAGCAAAAAATTTCAGAATTGCACCTTGCAATGCGGAGAAATTACTGTTTGTGCATTTACAATATTCATTGATTTTTGCCATTGAAAAACGTCCAGAAATGATTGAAGCTACTGACTGAATGAAAGGAGCTGGCATCTCACTCTCTTTGAATCTTCTTTATCATGCTAAGAGGAGCAGGAAAAAGCTAAAAATTTCAGAATTGCACCTTGCAATGCGGAGAAATTACTGTTTGTGCATTTACAATATTCATTGATTTTTGCCATTGAAAAACATCATGTTATTCATATACCAGAAATGATTGAAGCTACTGACTGAATGAAAGGAGCTGGCATCTCGCTCTCTTTGACTCTTCTTTATCATGCTAAGAGGAGCAGGAAAAAGCAAAAAATTTCAGAATTGCACCTTGCAATGCGGAGAAATTACTGTTTGTGCATTTACAATATTCATTGATTTTTGCCATTGAAAAACGTCCAGAAATGATTGAAGCTACTGACTGAATGAAAGGAGCTGGCATCTCACTCTCTTTGAATCTTCTTTATCATGCTAAGAGGAGCAGGAAAAAGCAAAAAATTTCAGAATTGCACCTTGCAATGTGGAGAAATTACTGTTTGTGCATTTACAATATTCATTGATTTTTGCCATTGAAAAACATCATGTTATTCATATACCAGAAATGATTGAAGCTACTGACTGAATGAAAGGAGCTGGCATCTCACTCTCTTTGAATCTTCTTTATCATGCTAAGAGGAGCAGGAAAAAGCAAAAAATTTCAGAATTGCACCTTGCAATGCGGAGAAATTACTGTTTGTGCATTTACAATATTCATTGATTTTTGCCATTGAAAAACGTCCAGAAATGATTGAAGCTACTGACTGAATGAAAGGAGCTGGCATCTCACTCTCTTTGAATCTTCTTTATCATGCTAAGAGGAGCAGGAAAAAGCAAAAAATTTCAGAATTGCACCTTGCAATGCGGAGAAATTACTGTTTGTGCTTTTACAATATTCATTGATTTTTGCCATTGAAAAACATCATGTTATTCATATACCAGAAATGTTTGAAGCTACTGACTGAATGAAAGGAGCTGGCATCTAACTCTCTTTGAATCTTCTTTATCATGCTAAGAGGAGCAGGAAAAAGCAAAAAATTTCAGAATTGCACCTTGCAATGCGGAGAAATTTCTGTTTGTGCATTTACAATATTCATTGATTTTTGCCATTGAAAAACGTCCAGAAATGATTGAAGCTACTGACTGAATGAAAGGAGCTGGCATCTCACTCTCTTTGAATCTTCTTTATCATGCTAAGAGGAGCAGGAAAAAGCAAAAAATTTCAGAATTGCACCTTGCAATGCGGAGAAATTACTGTTTGTGCATTTACAATATTCATTGATTTTTGCCATTGAAAAACGTCCAGAAATGATTGAAGCTACTGACTGAATGAAAGGAGCTGGCATCTCACTCTCTTTGAATCTTCTTTATCATGCTAAGAGGAGCAGGAAAAAGCAAAAAATTTCAGAATTGCAACTTGCAATGCGGAGAAATTACTGTTTGTGCATTTACAATATTCATTGATTTTTGCCATTGAAAAACATCATGTTATTCATATACCAGAAATGATTGAAGCTACTGACTGAATGAAAGGAGCTGGCATCTCACTCTCTTTGAATCTTCTTTATCATGCTAAGAGGAGCAGGAAAAAGCAAAAAATTTCAGAATTGCACCTTGCAATGCGGAGAAATTACTGTTTGTGCATTTACAATATTCATTGATTTTTGCCATTGAAAAACGTCAAGAAATGATTGAAGCTACTGACTGAATGAAAGGAGCTGGCATCTCACTCTCTTTGAATCTTCTTTATCATGCTAAGAGGAGCAGGAAAAAGCAAAAAATTTCAGAATTGCACCTTGCAATGCGGAGAAATTACTGTTTGTGCTTTTACAATATTCATTGATTTTTGCCATTGAAAAACATAATGTTATTCATATACAAGAAATGTTTGAAGCTACTGACTGAATGAAAGGAGCTGGCATCTCACTCTCTTTGAATCTTCTTTATCATGCTAAGAGGAGCAGGAAAAAGCAAAAAATTTCAGAATTGCACCTTGCAATGCGGAGAAATTACTGTTTGTGCATTTACAATATTCATTGATTTTTGCCATTGAAAAACGTCCAGAAATGATTGAAGCTACTGACTGAATGAAAGGAGCTGGCATCTCACTCTCTTTGAATCTTCTTTATCATGCTAAGAGGAGCAGGAAAAAGCAAAAAATTTCAGAATTGCACCTTGCAATGCGGAGAAATTACTGTTTGTGCATTTACAATATTCATTGATTTTTGCCATTGAAAAACGTCCAGAAATGATTGAAGCTACTGACTGAATGAAAGGAGCTGGCATCTCACTCTCTTTGAATCTTCTTTATCATGCTAAGAGGAGCAGGAAAAAGCAAAAAATTTCAGAATTGCACCTTGCAATGCGGAGAAATTACTGTTTGTGCATTTACAATATTCATTGATTTTTGCCATTGAAAAACATCATGTTATTCATATACCAGAAATGATTGAAGCTACTGACTGAATGAAAGGAGCTGGCATCTTACTCTCTTTAAATCTTCTTTGTCATGCTAAGAGGAGCAGGAAAAAGCAAAAAATTTCAGAATTGCACCTTGCAATGCGGAGAAATTACTGTTTGTGCATTTACAATATTCATTGATTTTTGCCATTGAAAAACGTCCAGAAATGATTGAAGCTACTGACTGAATGAAAGGAGCTGGCATCTCACTCTCTTTGAATCTTCTTTATCATGCTAAGAGGAGCAGGAAAAAGCAAAAAATTTCAGAATTGCACCTTGCAATGCGGAGAAATTACTGTTTGTGCATTTACAATATTCATTGATTTTTGCCATTGAAAAACGTCCAGAAATGATTGAAGCTACTGACTGAATGAAAGGAGCTGGCATCTCACTCTCTTTGAATCTTCTTTATCATGCTAAGAGGAGCAGGAAAAAGCAAAAAATTTCAGAATTGCACCTTGCAATGCGGAGAAATTACTGTTTGTGCATTTACAATATTCATTGATTTTTGCCATTGAAAAACATCATGTTATTCATATACCAGAAATGTTTGAAGCTACTGACTGAATGAAAGGAGCTGGCATCTCACTCTCTTTGAATCTTCTTTATCATGCTAAGAGGAGCAGGAAAAAGCAAAAAATTTCAGAATTGCACCTTGCAATGCGGAGAAATTACTGTTTGTGCATTTACAATATTCATTGATTTTTGCCATTGAAAAACGTCCAGAAATGATTGAAGCTACTGACTGAATGAAAGGAGCTGGCATCTCACTCTCTTTGAATCTTCTTTATCATGCTAAGAGGAGCAGGAAAAAGCAAAAAATTTCAGAATTGCACCTTGCAATGCGGAGAAATTACTGTTTGTGCATTTACAATATTCATTGATTTTTGCCATTAAAAAACGTCCAGAAATGATTGAAGCTACTGACTGAATGAAAGGAGCTGGCATCTCACTCTCTTTGAATCTTCTTTATCATGCTAAGAGGAGCAGGAAAAAGCAAAAAATTTCAGAATTGCACCTTGCAATGCGGAGAAATTACTGTTTGTGCATTTACAATATTCATTGATTTTTGCCATTGAAAAACATCATGTTATTCATATACCAGAAATGTTTGAAGCTACTGACTGAATGAAAGGAGCTGGCATCTCACTCTCTTTGAATCTTCTTTATCATGCTAAGAGGAGCAGGAAAAAGCAAAAAATTTCAGAATTGCACCTTGCAATGCGGAGAAATTACTGTTTGTGCATTTACAATATTCATTGATTTTTGCCATTGAAAAACATCATGTTATTCATATACCAGAAATGTTTGAAGCTACTGACTGAATGAAAGGAGCTGGCATCTCACTCTCTTTGAATCTTCTTTATCATGCTAAGAGGAGCAGGAAAAAGCAAAAAATTTCAGAATTGCACCTTGCAATGTGGAGAAATTACTGTTTGTGCATTTACAATATTCATTGATTTTTACCATTGAAAAACGTCCAGAAATGATTGAAGCTACTGACTGAATGAAAGTAGCTGGCATCTCACTCTCTTTGAATCTTCTTTACCATGCTAAGAGGAGCAGGAAAAAGCAAAAAATTTCAGACTTGCACCTTGCAATGCGGAGAAATTACTGTTTGTGCATTTACAATATTCATTGATTTTTGCCATTGAAAAACATCATGTTATTCATATACCAGAAATGTTTGAAGCTACTGACTGAATGAAAGGAGCTGGCATCTCACTCTCTTTGAATCTTCTTTATCATGCTAAGAGGAGCAGGAAAAATCAAAAAATTTCAGAATTGCACCTTGCAATGCGGAGAAATTACTGTTTGTGCATTTACAATATTCATTGATTTTTGCCATTGAAAAACATGTTATTCATATACCAGAAATGTTTGAAGCTACTGACTGAATGAAAGGAGCTGGCACCTCACTCTCTTTGAATCTTCTTTATCATGCTAAGAGGAGCGGGAAAAGCAAAAAATTTCAGAATTGCACCTTGCAATGCGGAGAAATTACTGTTTGTGCATTTACAATATTCATTGATTTTTGCCATTGAAAAACGTCCAGAAATGATTGAAGCTACTGACTGAATGAAAGGAGCTGGCATCTCACTCTCTTTGAATCTTCTTTATCATGCTAAGAGGAGCAGGAAAAAGCAAAAAATTTCAGAATTGCACCTTGCAATGCGGAGAAATTACTGTTTGTGCTTTTACAATATTCATTGATTTTTGCCATTGAAAAACATCATGTTATTCATATACCAGAAATGTTTGAAGCTACTGACTGAATGAAAGGAGCTGGCATCTAACTCTCTTTGAATCTTCTTTATCATGCTAAGAGGAGCAGGAAAAAGCAAAAAATTTCAGAATTGCACCTTGCAATGCGGAGAAATTACTGTTTGTGCATTTACAATATTCATTGATTTTTGCCATTGAAAAACGTCCAGAAATGATTGAAGCTACTGACTGAATGAAAGGAGCTGGCATCTCACTCTCTTTGAATCTTCTTTATCATGCTAAGAGGAGCAGGAAAAAGCAAAAAATTTCAGAATTGCACCTTGCAATGCGGAGAAATTACTGTTTGTGCATTTACAATATTCATTGATTTTTGCCATTGAAAAACGTCCAGAAATGATTGAAGCTACTGACTGAATGAAAGGAGCTGGCATCTCACTCTCTTTGAATCTTCTTTATCATGCTAAGAGGAGCAGGAAAAAGCAAAAAATTTCAGAATTGCAACTTGCAATGCGGAGAAATTACTGTTTGTGCATTTACAATATTCATTGATTTTTGCCATTGAAAAACATCATGTTATTCATATACCAGAAATGATTGAAGCTACTGACTGAATGAAAGGAGCTGGCATCTCACTCTCTTTGAATCTTCTTTATCATGCTAAGAGGAGCAGGAAAAAGCAAAAAATTTCAGAATTGCACCTTGCAATGCGGAGAAATTACTGTTTGTGCATTTACAATATTCATTGATTTTTGCCATTGAAAAACGTCCAGAAATGATTGAAGCTACTGACTGAATGAAAGGAGCTGGCATCTCACTCTCTTTGAATCTTCTTTATCATGCTAAGAGGAGCAGGAAAAAGCAAAAAATTTCAGAATTGCACCTTGCAATGCGGAGAAATTACTGTTTGTGCTTTTACAATATTCATTGATTTTTGCCATTGAAAAACATCATGTTATTCATATACAAGAAATGTTTGAAGCTACTGACTGAATGAAAGGAGCTGGCATCTCACTCTCTTTGAATCTTCTTTATCATGCTAAGAGGAGCAGGAAAAAGCAAAAAATTTCAGAATTGCACCTTGCAATGCGGAGAAATTACTGTTTGTGCATTTACAATATTCATTGATTTTTGCCATTGAAAAACGTCCAGAAATGATTGAAGCTACTGACTGAATGAAAGGAGCTGGCATCTCACTCTCTTTGAATCTTCTTTATCATGCTAAGAGGAGCAGGAAAAAGCAAAAAATTTCAGAATTGCACCTTGCAATGCGGAGAAATTACTGTTTGTGCATTTACAATATTCATTGATTTTTGCCATTGAAAAACGTCCAGAAATGATTGAAGCTACTGACTGAATGAAAGGAGCTGGCATCTCACTATCTTTGAATCTTCTTTATCATGCTAAGAGGAGCAGGAAAAAGCAAAAAATTTCAGAATTGCACCTTGCAATGCGGAGAAATTACTGTTTGTGCATTTACAATATTCATTGATTTTTGCCATTGAAAAACGTCCAGAAATGATTGAAGCTACTGACTGAATGAAAGGAGCTGGCATCTCACTCTCTTTGAATCTTCTTTATCATGCTAAGAGGAGCAGGAAAAAGCAAAAAATTTCAGAATTGCACCTTGCAATGCGGAGAAATTACTGTTTGTGCATTTACAATATTCATTGATTTTTGCCATTGAAAAACGTCCAGAAATGATTGAAGCTACTGACTGAATGAAAGGAGCTGGCATCTCACTCTCTTTGAATCTTCTTTATCATGCTAAGAGGAGCAGGAAAAAGCAAAAAATTTCAGAATTGCACCTTGCAATGCGGAGAAATTACTGTTTGTGCATTTACAATATTCATTGATTTTTGCCATTGAAAAACATCATGTTATTCATATACCAGAAATGTTTGAAGCTACTGACTGAATGAAAGGAGCTGGCATCTCACTCTCTTTGAATCTTCTTTATCATGCTAAGAGGAGCAGGAAAAAGCAAAAAATTTCAGAATTGCACCTTGCAATGCGGAGAAATTACTGTTTGTGCATTTACAATATTCATTGATTTTTGCCATTGAAAAACATCATGTTATTCATATACCAGAAATGTTTGAAGCTACTGACTGAATGAAAGGAGCTGGCATCTCACTCTCTTTGAATCTTCTTTATCATGCTAAGAGGAGCAGGAAAAAGCAAAAAATTTCAGAATTGCACCTTGCAATGTGGAGAAATTACTGTTTGTGCATTTACAATATTCATTGATTTTTACCATTGAAAAACGTCCAGAAATGATTGAAGCTACTGACTGAATGAAAGTAGCTGGCATCTCACTCTCTTTGAATCTTCTTTACCATGCTAAGAGGAGCAGGAAAAAGCAAAAAATTTCAGACTTGCACCTTGCAATGCGGAGAAATTACTGTTTGTGCATTTACAATATTCATTGATTTTTGCCATTGAAAAACATCATGTTATTCATATACCAGAAATGTTTGAAGCTACTGACTGAATGAAAGGAGCTGGCATCTCACTCTCTTTGAATCTTCTTTATCATGCTAAGAGGAGCAGGAAAAAGCAAAAAATTTCAGAATTGCACCTTGCAATGCGGAGAAATTACTGTTTGTGCATTTACAATATTCATTGATTTTTGCCATTGAAAAACGTCCAGAAATGATTGAAGCTACTGACTGAATGAAAGGAGCTGGCATCTCACTCTCTTTGAATCTTCTTTATCATGCTAAGAGGAGCAGGAAAAAGCAAAAAATTTCAGAATTGCACCTTGCAATGCGGAGAAATTACTGTTTGTGCATTTACAATATTCATTGATTTTTGCCATTGAAAAACGTCCAGAAATGATTGAAGCTACTGACTGAATGAAAGGAGCTGGCATCTCACTCTCTTTGAATCTTCTTTATCATGCTAAGAGGAGCAGGAAAAATCAAAAAATTTCAGAATTGCACCTTGCAATGCGGAGAAATTACTGTTTGTGCATTTACAATATTCATTGATTTTTGCCATTGAAAAACATGTTATTCATATACCAGAAATGTTTGAAGCTACTGACTGAATGAAAGGAGCTGGCACCTCACTCTCTTTGAATCTTCTTTATCATGCTAAGAGGAGCGGGAAAAAGCAAAAAATTTCAGAATTGCACCTTGCAATGCGGAGAAATTACTGTTTGTGCATTTACAATATTCATTGATTTTTGCCATTGAAAAACATCCAGAAATGATTGAAGGTACTGACTGAATGAAAGGAGCTGGCATCTCACTCTCTTTGAATCTTCTTTATCATGCTAAGAGGAGCAGGAAAAAGCAAAAAATTTCAGAATTGCACCTTGCAATGCGGAGAAATTACAGTTTGTGCATTTACAATATTCATTGATTTTTGCCATTGAAAAACATCCAGAAATGATTGAAGCTACTGACTGAATGAAAGGAGCTGGCATCTCACTCTCTTTGAATATTCTTTATCATGCTAAGAGGAGCAGGAAAAAGCAAAAAATTTCAGAATTGCACCTTGCAATGCGGAGAAATTACTGTTTGTGCATTTACAATATTCATTGATTTTTGCCATTGAAAAACATCATGTTATTCATATACCAGAAATGTTTGAAGCTACTGACTGAATGAAAGGAGCTGGCATCTCACTCTCTTTGAATCTTCTTTATCATGCTAAGAGGAGCAGGAAAAAGCAAAAAATTTCAGAATTGCACCTTGCAATGCGGAGAAATTACTGTTTGTGCATTTACAATATTCATTGATTTTTGCCATTGAAAAACATCATGTTATTCATATACCAGAAATGTTTGAAGCTACTGACTGAATGAAAGGAGCTGGCATCTCACTCTCTTTGAATCTTCTTTATCATGCTAAGAGGAGCAGGAAAAAGCAAAAAATTTCAGAATTGCACCTTGCAATGTGGAGAAATTACTGTTTGTGCATTTACAATATTCATTGATTTTTACCATTGAAAAACATCCAGAAATGATTGAAGCTACTGACTGAATGAAAGTAGCTGGCATCTCACTCTCTTTGAATCTTCTTTATCATGCTAAGAGGAGCAGGAAAAAGCAAAAAATTTCAGAATTGCACCTTGCAATGCAGAGAAATTACTGTTTGTGCATTTACAATATTCATTGATTTTTGCCATTGAAAAACATCATGTTATTCATATACCAGAAATGTTTGAAGCTACTGACTGAATGAAAGGAGCTGGCATCTCACTCTCTTTGAATCTTCTTTATCATGCTAAGAGGAGCAGGAAAAAGCAAAAAATTTCAGAATTGCACCTTGCAATGTGGAGAAATTACTGTTTGTGCATTTACAATATTCATTGATTTTTACCATTGAAAAACATCCAGAAATGATTGAAGCTACTGACTGAATGAAAGTAGCTGGCATCTCACTCTCTTTGTATCTTCTTTATCATGCTAAGAGGAGCAGGAAAAAGCAAAAAATTTCAGACTTGCACCTTGCAATGCGGAGAAATTACTGTTTGTGCATTTACAATATTCATTGATTTTTGCCATTGAAAAACATCATGTTATTCATATACCAGAAATGTTTGAAGCTACTGACTGAATATAAGGAGCTGGCATCTCACTCTCTTTGAATCTTCTTTATCATGCTAAGAGGAGCAGGAAAAAGCAAAAAATTTCAGAATTGCACCTTGCAATGCGGAGAAATTACTGTTTGTGCATTTACAATATTCATTGATTTTTGCCATTGAAAAACGTCCAGAAATGATTGAAGCTACTGACTGAATGAAAGGAGCTGGCATCTCACTCTCTTTGAATCTTGTTTATCATGCTAAGAGGAGCAGGAAAAAGCAAAAAATTTCAGAATTGCACCTTGCAATGCGGAGAAATTACTGTTTGTGCATTTACAATATTCATTGATTTTTGCCATTGAAAAACGTCCAGAAATGATTGAAGCTACTGACTGAATGAAAGGAGCTGGCATCTCACTCTCTTTGAATCTTCTTTATCATGCTAAGAGGAGCAGGAAAAAGCAAAAAATTTCAGAATTGCACCTTGCAATGCGGAGAAATTACTGTTTGTGCATTTACAATATTCATTGATTTTTGCCATTGAAAAACATCATGTTATTCATATACCAGAAATGATTGAAGATACTGACTGAATGAAAGGAGCTGGCATCTCACTCTCTTTGAATCTTCTTTATCATGCTAAGAGGAGCAGGAAAAAGCAAAAAATTTCAGAATTGCACCTTGCAATGCGGAGAAATTACTGTTTGTGCATTTACAATATTCATTGATTTTTGCCATTGAAAAACGTCCAGAAATGATTGAAGCTACTGACTGAATGAAAGGAACTGGCATCTCACTCTCTTTGAATCTTCTTTATCATGCTAAGAGGAGCAGGAAAAAGCAAAAAATTTCAGAATTGCACCTTGCAATGCGGAGAAATTACTGTTTGTGCATTTACAAAATTCATTGATTTTTGCCATTGAAAAACATCATGTTATTCATATACCAGAAATGTTTGAAGCTACTGACTGAATGAAAGGAGCTGACATCTCACTCTCTTTGAATCTTCTTTATCATACTAAGAGGAGCAGGAAAAAGCAAAAAATTTCAGAATTGCACCTTGCAATGCGGAGAAATTACTGTTTGTGCATTTACAATATTCATTGATTTTTGCCATTGAAAAACATCCAGAAATGATTGAAGCTACTGACTGAATGAAAGGAGCTGGCATCTCACTCTCTTTGAATCTTCTTTATCATGCAGAGGAGCAGGAAAAAGCAAAAAATTTCAGAATTGCACCTTGCAATGCGGAGAAATTACTGTTTGTGCATTTACAATATTCATTGATTTTTGCCATTGAAAAACATCATGTTATTCATATACCAGAAATGTTTGAAGCTACTGACTGAATGAAAGGAGCTGGCATCTCACTCTCTTTGAATCTTCTTTATCATGCTAAGAGGAGCAGGAAAAAGCAAAAAATTTCAGAATTGCACCTTGCAATGCGGAGAAATTACTGTTTGTGCATTTACAATATTCATTGATTTTTGCCATTGAAAAACATCATGTTATTCATATACCAGAAATGTTTGAAGCTACTGACTGAATGAAAGGAGCTGGCATCTCACTCTCTTTGAATCTTCTTTATCATGCTAAGAGGAGCAGGAAAAAGCAAAAAATTTCAGAATTGCACCTTGCAATGTGGAGAAATTACTGTTTGTGCATTTACAATATTCATTGATTTTTACCATTGAAAAAGGTCCAGAAATGATTGAAGCTACTGACTGAATGAAAGTAGCTGGCATCTCACTCTCTTTGAATCTTCTTTATCATGCTAAGAGGAGCAGGAAAAAGCAAAAAATTTCAGACTTGCACCTTGCAATGCGGAGAAATTACTGTTTGTGCATTTACAATATTCATTGATTTTTGCCATTGAAAAACATCATGTTATTCATATACCAGAAATGTTTGAAGCTACTGACTGAATGAAAGGAGCTGGCATCTCACTCTCTTTGAATCTTCTTTATCATGCTAAGAGGAGCAGGAAAAAGCAAAAAATTTCAGAATCGCACCTTGCAATGCGGAGAAATTACTGTTTGTGCATTTACAATTTTCATTGATTTTTGCCATTGAAAAACGTCCAGAAATGATTGAAGGTACTGACTGAATGAAAGGAGCTGGCATCTCACTCTCTTTGAATCTTCTTTATCATGCTAAGAGGAGCAGGAAAAAGCAAAAAATTTCAGAATTGCACCTTGCAATGCGGAGAAATTACTGTTTGTGCATTTACAATATTCATTGATTTTTGCCATTGAAAAACGTCCAGAAATGATTGAAGCTACTGACTGAATGAAAGGAGCTGGCATCTCACTCTCTTTGAATCTTCTTTATCATGCTAAGAGGAGCAGGAAAAAGCAAAAAATTTCAGAATTGCACCTTGCAATGCGGAGAAATTACAGTTTGTGCATTTACAATATTCATTGATTTTTGCCATTGAAAAACATCCAGAAATGATTGAAGCTACTGACTGAATGAAAGGAGCTGGCATCTCACTCTCTTTGAATCTTCTTTATCATGCTAAGAGGAGCAGGAAAAAGCAAAAAATTTCAGAATTGCACCTTGCAATGCGGAGAAATTACTGTTTGTGCATTTACAATATTCATTGATTTTTGCCATTGAAAAACATCATGTTATTCATATACCAGAAATGTTTGAAGCTACTGACTGAATGAAAGGAGCTGGCATCTCACTCTCTTTGAATCTTCTTTATCATGCTAAGAGGAGCAGGAAAAAGCAAAAAATTTCAGAATTGCACCTTGCAATGCGGAGAAATTACTGTTTGTGCATTTACAATATTCATTGATTTTTGCCATTGAAAAACATGTTATTCATATACCAGAAATGTTTGAAGCTACTGACTGAATGAAAGGAGCTGGCACCTCACTCTCTTTGAATCTTTATCATGCTAAGAGGAGCGGGAAAAAGCAAAAAATTTCAGAATTGCACCTTGCAATGCGGAGAAATTACTGTTTGTGCATTTACAATATTCATTGATTTTTGCCATTGAAAAACGTCCAGAAATGATTGAAGGTACTGACTGAATGAAAGGAGCTGGCATCTCACTCTCTTTGAATCTTCTTTATCATGCTAAGAGGAGCAGGAAAAAGCAAAAAATTTCAGAATTGCACCTTGCAATGCGGAGAAATTACTGTTTGTGCATTTACAATATTCATTGATTTTTGCCATTGAAAAACGTCCAGAAATGATTGAAGCTACTGACTGAATGAAAGGAGCTGGCATCTCACTCTCTTTGAATCTTCTTTATTATGCTAAGAGGAGCAGGAAAAAGCAAAAAATTTCAGAATTGCACCTTGCAATGCGGAGAAATTACAGTTTGTGCATTTACAATATTCATTGATTTTTGCCATTGAAAAACATCCAGAAATGATTGAAGCTACTGACTGAATGAAAGGAGCTGGCATCTCACTCTCTTTGAATCTTCTTTATCATGCTAAGAGGAGCAGGAAAAAGCAAAAAATTTCAGAATTGCACCTTGCAATGCGGAGAAATTACTGTTTGTGCATTTACAATATTCATTGATTTTTGCCATTGAAAAACATCATGTTATTCATATACCAGAAATGTTTGAAGCTACTGACTGAATGAAAGGAGCTGGCATCTCACTCTCTTTGAATCTTCTTTATCATGCTAAGAGGAGCAGGAAAGAGCAAAAAATTTCAGAATTGCACCTTGCAATGTGGAGAAATTACTGTTTGTGCATTTACAATATTCATTGATTTTTACCATTGAAAAACGTCCAGAAATGATTGAAGCTACTGACTGAATGAAAGTAGCTGGCATCTCACTCTCTTTGAATCTTCTTTATCATGCTAAGAGGAGCAGGAAAAAGCAAAAAATTTCAGACTTGCACCTTGCAATGCGGAGAAATTACTGTTTGTGCATTTACAATATTCATTGATTTTTGCCATTGAAAAACATCATGTTATTCATATACCAGAAATGTTTGAAGCTACTGACTGAATGAAAGGAGCTGGCATCTCACTCTCTTTGAATCTTCTTTATCATGCTAAGAGGAGCAGGAAAAAGCAAAAAATTTCAGAATTGCACCTTGCAATGCGGAGAAATTACTGTTTGTGCATTTACAATATTCATTGATTTTTGCCATTGAAAAACGTCCAGAAATGATTGAAGCTACTGACTGAATGAAAGGAGCTGGCATCTCACTCTCTTTGAATCTTGTTTATCATGCTAAGAGGAGCAGGAAAAAGCAAAAAATTTCAGAATTACACCTTGCAATGCGGAGAAATTACTGTTTGTGCATTTACAATATTCATTGATTTTTGCCATTGAAAAACATCCAGAAATGATTGAAGCTACTGACTGAATGAAAGGAGCTGGCATCTCACTCTCTTTGAATCTTCTTTATCATGCTAAGAGGAGCAGGAAAAAGCAAAAAATTTCAGAATTGCACCTTGCAATGCGGAGAAATTACTGTTTGTGCATTTACAATATTCATTGATTTTTGCCATTGAAAAACATCATGTTATTCATATACCAGAAATGTTTGAAGCTACTGACTGAATGAAAGGAGCTGGCATCTCACTCTCTTTGAATCTTCTTTATCATGCTAAGAGGAGCAGGAAAAAGCAAAAAATTTCATAATTGCACCTTGCAATGCGGAGAAATTACTGTTTGTGCATTTACAATATTCATTGATTTTTGCCATTGAAAAACGTCCAGAAATGATTGAAGCTACTGACTGAATGAAAGGAGCTGGCATCTCACTCTCTTTGAATCATGTTTATCATGCTAAGAGGAGCAGGAAAAAGCAAAAAATTTCAGAATTGCACCTTGCAATGCGGAGAAATTACTGTTTGTGCATTTACAATATTCATTGATTTTTGCCATTGAAAAACGTCCAGAAATTATTGAAGCTACTGACTGAATGAAAGGAGCTGGCATCTCACTCTCTTTGAATCTTCTTTATCATGCTAAGAGGAGCAGGAAAAAGCAAAAAATTTCAGAATTGCACCTTGCAATGCGGAGAAATTACTGTTTGTGCATTTACAATATTCATTGATTTTTGCCATTGAAAAACATCATGTTATTCATATACCAGAAATGATTGAAGCTACTGACTGAATGAAAGGAGCTGGCATCTCACTCTCTTTGAATCTTCTTTATCATGCTAAGAGGAGCAGGAAAAAGTAAAAAATTTCAGAATTGCACTATGCAATGCGGAGAAATTACTGTTTGTGCATTTATAATATTCAATGATTTTTGCCATTGAAAAACGTCCAGAAATGATTGAAGCTACTGACTGAACGAAAGGAGCTGGCATCTCACTCTCTTTGAATCTTCTTTATCATGCTAAGAGGAGCAGGAAAAAGCAAAAAATTTCAGAATTGCACCTTGCAATGCGGAGAAATTACTGTTTGTGCATTTACAATATTCATTGATTTTTGCCATTGAAAAACATCATGTTATTCATATACCAGAAATGTTTGAAGCTACTGACTGAATGAAAGGAGCTGGCATCTCACTCTCTTTGAATCTTCTTTATCATGCTAAGAGGAGCAGGAAAAAGCAAAAAATTTCAGAATTGCAACTTGCAATGCGGAGAAATTACTGTTTGTGCATTTACAATATTCATTGATTTTTGCCATTGAAAAACGTCCAGAAATGATTGAAGCTACTGACTGAATGAAAGGAGCTGGCATCTCACTCTCTTTGAATCTTCTTTTTCATGCTAAGAGGAGCAGGTAAAAGCAAAAAATTTCAGAATTGCACCTTGCAATGCGGAGAAATTACTGTTTGTGCATTTACAATATTCATTGATTTTTGCCATTGAAAAACGTCCAGAAATGATTGAAGCTACTGACTGAATGAAAGGAGCTGGCATCTCACTCTCTTTGAATCTTGTTTATCATGCTAAGAGGAGCAGGAAAAAGCAAAAAATTTCAGAATTGCACCTTGCAATGCGGAGAAATTACTGTTTGTGCATTTGCAATATTCATTGATTTTTGCCATTGAAAAACGTCCAGAAATGATTGAAGCTACTGACTGAATGAAAGGAGCTGGCATCTCACTCTCTTTGAATCTTCTTTATCATGCTAAGAGGAGCAGGAAAAAGCAAAAAATTTCAGAATTGCACCTTGCAATGCGGAGAAATTACTGTTTGTGCATTTACAATATTCATTGATTTTTGCCATTGAAAAACATCATGTTATTCATATACCAGAAATGATTGAAGCTACTGACTGAATGAAAGGAGCTGGCATCTCACTCTCTTTGAATCTTCTTTATCATGCTAAGAGGAGCAGGAAAAAGCAAAAAATTTCAGAATTGCACCTTGCAATGCGGAGAAATTACTGTTTGTGCATTTACAATATTCATTGATTTTTGCCATTGAAAAACATCATGTTATTCATATACCAGAAATGTTTGAAGCTACTGACTGAATGAAAGGAGCTGGCATCTCACTCTCTTTGAATCTTCTTTATCATGCTAAGAGGAGCAGGAAAAAGTAAAAAATTTCAGAATTGCACCTTGCAATGCGGAGAAATTACTGTTTGTGCATTTACAATATTCAATGATTTTTGCCATTGAAAAAAGTCCAGAAATGATTGAAGCTACTGACTCAATGAAAGGAGCTGGCATCTCACTCTCTTTGAATCTTCTTTATCATGCTAAGAGGAGCAGGAAAAAGCAAAAAATTTCAGAATTGCACCTTGCAATGCGGAGAAATTAATGTTTGTGCATTTACAATATTCATTGATTTTTGCCATTGAAAAACATCATGTTATTCATATACCAGAAATGTTTGAAGCTACTGACTGAATGAAAGGAGCTGGCATCTCACTCTCTTTGAATCTTCTTTATCATGCTAAGAGGAGCAGGAAAAAGCAAAAAATTTCAGAATTGCACCTTGCAATGCGGAGAAATTACTGTTTGTGCATTTACAATATTCATTGATTTTTGCCATTGAAAAACATCATGTTATTCATATACCAGAAATGTTTGAAGCTACTGACTGAATGAAAGGAGCTGGCATCTCACTCTCTTTGAATCTTCTTTATCATGCTAAGAGGAGCAGGAAAAAGCAAAAAATTTCAGAATTGCACCTTGCAATGCGGAGAAATTACTGTTTGTGCATTTACAATATTCATTGATTTTTGCCATTGAAAAACATGTTATTCATATACCAGAAATGTTTGAAGCTACTGACTGAATGAAAGGAGCTGGCATCTCACTCTCTTTGAATCTTCTTTATCATGCTAAGAGGAGCAGGAAAAAGCAAAAAATTTCAGAATTGCACCTTGCAATGCGGAGAAATTACAGTTTGTGCATTTACAATATTCATTGATTTTTGCCATTGAAAAACGTCCAGAAATGATTGAAGCTACTGACTGAATGAAAGGAGCTGGCATCTCACTCTCTTTGAATCTTCTTTATCATGCTAAGAGGAGCAGGAAAAAGCAAAAAATTTCAGAATTGCACCTTGCAATGCGGAGAAATTACTGTTTGTGCATTTACAATATTCATTGATTTTTGCCATTGAAAAACGTCCAGAAATGATTGAAGCTACTGACTGAATGAAAGGAGCTGGCATCTCACTCTCTTTGAATCTTCTTTATCATGCTAAGAGGAGCAGGAAAAAGCAAAAAATTTCAGAATTGCTCCTTGCAATGCGGAGAAATTACTGTTTGTGCATTTACAATATTCATTGATTTTTGCCATTGAAAAACATGTTATTCATATACCAGAAATGTTTGAAGCTACTGACTGAATGAAAGGAGCTGGCACCTCACTCTCTTTGAATCTTCTTTATCATGCTAAGAGGAGCAGGAAAAAGCAAAAAATTTCAGAATTGCACCTTGCAATGCGGAGAAATTACTGTTTGTGCATTTACAATATTCATTGATTTTTGCCATTGAAAAACGTCCAGAAATGATTGAAGCTACTGACTGAATGAAAGGAGCTGGCATCTCACTCTCTTTGAATCTTCTTTATCATGCTAAGAGGAGCAGGAAAAAGCAAAAAATTTCAGAATTGCACCTTGCAATGCGGAGAAATTACTGTTTGTGCATTTACAATATTCATTGATTTTTGCCATTGAAAAACGTTCAGAAATGATTGAAGCTACTGACTGAATGAAAGGAGCTGGCATCTCACTCTCTTTGAATCTTCTTTATCATGCTAAGAGGACCAGGAAAAAGCAAAAAATTTCAGAATTGCGCCTTGCAATGCGGAGAAATTAGTGTTTGTGCATTTACAAAATTCATTGATTTTTGCCATTGAAAAACATCATGTTATTCATTTACCAGAAATGATTGAAGCTACTGACTGAATGAAAGGAGCTGGCATCTCACTCTCTTTGAAACTTCTTTATCATGCTAAGAGGAGCAGGAAAAAGCAAAAAATTTCAGAATTGCACCTTGCAATGCGGAGAAATTACTGTTTGTGCATTTACAATATTCATTGATTTTTGCCATTGAAAAACGTCCAGAAATGATTGAAGCTACTGACTGAATGAAAGGAGCTGGCATCTCACTCTCTTTGAATCTTCTTTATCATGCTAAGAGGAGCAGGAAAAAGCAAAAAATTTCAGAATTGCACCTTGCAATGCGGAGAAATTACTGTTTGTGCATTTACAATATTCATTGATTTTTACCATTGAAAAACGTCCAGAAATGATTGAAGCTACTGACTGAATGAAAGTAGCTGGCATCTCACTCTCTTTGAATCTTCTTTATCATGCTAAGAGGAGCAGGAAAAAGCAAAAAATTTCAGACTTGCACCTTGCAATGCGGAGAAATTACTGTTTGTGCATTTACAATATTCATTGATTTTTGCCATTGAAAAACATCATGTTATTCATATACCAGAAATGTTTGAAGCTACTGACTGAATGAAAGGAGCTGGCATCTCACTCTCTTTGAATCTTCTTTATCATGCTAAGAGGAGCAGGAAAAAGCAAAAAATTTCAGAATTGCACCTTGCAATGCGGAGAAATTACTGTTTGTGCATTTACAATATTCATTGATTTTTGCCATTGAAAAACGTCCAGAAATGATTGAAGCTACTGACTGAATGAAAGGAGCTGGCATCTCACTCTCTTTGAATCTTCTTTATCATGCTAAGAGGAGCAGGAAAAAGCAAAAAATTTCAGAATTGCACCTTACAATGCGGAGAAATTACAGTTTGTGCATTTACAATATTCATTGATTTTTGCCATTGAAAAACGTCCAGAAATGATTGAAGCTACTGACTGAATGAAAGGAGCTGGCATCTCACTCTCTTTGAATCTTCTTTATCATGCTAAGAGGAGCAGGAAAAAGCAAAAAATTTCAGAATTGCACCTTGCAATGCGGAGAAATTACTGTTTGTGCATTTACAATATTCATTGATTTTTGCCATTGAAAAACGTCCAGAAATGATTGAAGCTACTGACTGAATGAAAGGAGCTGGCATCTCACTCTCTTTGAATCTTCTTTATCATGCTAAGAGGAGCAGGAAAAAGCAAAAAATTTCAGAATTGCACCTTGCAATGCGGAGAAATTACTGTTTGTGCATTTACAATATTCATTGATTTTTGCCATTGAAAAACATCATGTTATTCATATACCAGAAATGTTTGAAGCTACTGACTGAATGAAAGGAGATGGCATCTCACTCTCTTTGAATCTTCTTTATCATGCTAAGAGGAGCAGAAAAAAGCAAAAAATTTCAGAATTGCACCTTGCAATGCGGAGAAATTACTGTTTGTGCAATTACAATATTCATTGATTTTTGCCATTGAAAAACGTCCAGAAATGATTGAAGCTACTGACTGAATGAAAGGAGCTGGCATCTCACTCTCTATGAATCTTCTTTATCATGCTAAGAGGAGCAGGAAAAGCAAAAAATTTCAGAATTGCACCTTGCAATGCGAAGAAATTACAGTTTGTGCATTTACAATATTCATTGACTTTTGCCATTGAAAAACATCCAGAAATGATTGAAGCTACTGACTGAATGAAAGGAGCTGGCATCTCACTCTCTTTGAATCTTCTTTATCATGCTAAGAGGAGCAGGAAAAAGCAAAAAATTTCAGAATTGCACCTTGCAATGCGGAGAAATTACTGTTTGTGCATTTACAATATTCATTGATTTTTGCCATTGAAAAACGTCCAGAAATGATTGAAGCTACTGACTGAATGAAAGGAGCTGGCATCTCACTCTCTTTGAATCTTCTTTATCATGCTAAGAGGAGCAGGAAAAAGCAAAAAATTTCAGAATTGCGCCTTGCAATGCGGAGAAATTACTGTTTGTGCATTTACAAAATTCATTGATTTTTGCCATTGAAAAACATCATGTTATTCATTTACCAGAAATGATTGAAGCTACTGACTGAATGAAAGGAGCTGGCATCTCACTCTCTTTGAATCTTCTTTATCATGCTAAGAGGAGCAGGAAAAAGCAAAACATTTCAGAATTGCACCTTGCAATGCGAAGAAATTACTGTTTGTGCATTTACAATATTCATTGATTTTTGCCATTGAAAAACGTCCAGAAATGATTGAAGCTACTGACTGAATGAAAGGAGCTGGCATCTCACTCTCTTTGAATCTTCTTTATCATGCTAAGAGGAGCAGGAAAAAGCAAAAAATTTCAGAATTGCACCTTGAAATGCGGAGAAATTACTGTTTGTGCATTTACAATATTCATTGATTTTTACCATTGAAAAACGTCCAGAAATGATTGAAGCTACTGACTGAATGAAAGTAGCTGGCATCTCACTCTCTTTGAATCTTCTTTATCATGCTAAGAGGAGCAGGAAAAAGCAAAAAATTTCAGACTTGCACCTTGCAATGCGGAGAAATTACTGTTTGTGCATTTACAATATTCATTGATTTTTGCCATTGAAAAACATCATGTTATTCATATACCAGAAATGTTTGAAGCTACTGACTGAATGAAAGGAGCTGGCATCTCACTCTCTTTGAATCTTCTTTATCATGCTAAGAGGAGCAGGAAAAAGCAAAAAATTTCAGAATTGCACCTTGCAATGCGGAGAAATTACTGTTTGTGCATTTACAATATTCATTGATTTTTGCCATTGAAAAACATCATGTTATTCATATACCAGAAATGTTTGAAGCTACTGACTGAATGAAAGGAAATGGCATCTCACTCTCTTTGAATCTTCTTTATCATGCTAAGAGGAGCAGGAAAAAGCAAAAAATTTCAGAATTGCACCTTGCAATGCGGAGAAATTACTGTTTGTGCAATTACAATATTCATTGATTTTTGCCATTGAAAAACGTCCAGAAATGATTGAAGCTACTGACTGAATGAAAGGAGCTGGCATCTCACTCTCTATGAATCTTCTTTATCATGCTAAGAGGAGCAGGAAAAGCAAAAAATTTCAGAATTGCACCTTGCAATGCGAAGAAATTACAGTTTGTGCATTTACAATATTCATTGACTTTTGCCATTGAAAAACATCCAGAAATGATTGAAGCTACTGACTGAATGAAAGGAGCTGGCATCTCACTCTCTTTGAATCTTCTTTATCATGCTAAGAGGAGCAGGAAAAAGCAAAAAATTTCAGAATTGCACCTTGCAATGCGGAGAAATTACTGTTTGTGCATTTACAATATTCATTGATTTTTGCCATTGAAAAACGTCCAGAAATGATTGAAGCTACTGACTGAATGAAAGGAGCTGGCATCTCACTCTCTTTGAATCTTCTTTATCATGCTAAGAGGAGCAGGAAAAAGCAAAAAATTTCAGAATTGCGCCTTGCAATGCGGAGAAATTACTGTTTGTGCATTTACAAAATTCATTGATTTTTGCCATTGAAAAACATCATGTTATTCATTTACCAGAAATGATTGAAGCTACTGACTGAATGAAAGGAGCTGGCATCTCACTCTCTTTGAATCTTCTTTATCATGCTAAGAGGAGCAGGAAAAAGCAAAACATTTCAGAATTGCACCTTGCAATGCGAAGAAATTACTGTTTGTGCATTTACAATATTCATTGATTTTTGCCATTGAAAAACGTCCAGAAATGATTGAAGCTACTGACTGAATGAAAGGAGCTGGCATCTCACTCTCTTTGAATCTTCTTTATCATGCTAAGAGGAGCAGGAAAAAGCAAAAAATTTCAGAATTGCACCTTGCAATGCGGAGAAATTACTGTTTGTGCATTTACAATATTCATTGATTTTTACCATTGAAAAACGTCCAGAAATGATTGAAGCTACTGACTGAATGAAAGTAGCTGGCATCTCACTCTCTTTGAATCTTCTTTATCATGCTAAGAGGAGCAGGAAAAAGCAAAAAATTTCAGACTTGCACCTTGCAATGCGGAGAAATTACTGTTTGTGCATTTACAATATTCATTGATTTTTGCCATTGAAAAACGTCCAGAAATGATTGAAGCTACTGACTGAATGAAAGGAGCTGGCATCTCACTCTCTTTGAATCTTCTTTATCATGCTAAGAGGAGCAGGAAAAAGCAAAAAATTTCAGAATTGCACCTTACAATGCGGAGAAATTACAGTTTGTGCATTTACAATATTCATTGATTTTTGCCATTGAAAAACGTCCAGAAATGATTGAAGCTACTGACTGAATGAAAGGAGCTGGCATCTCACTCTCTTTGAATCTTCTTTATCAAGTTAAGAGGAGCAGGAAAAAGCAAAAAATTTCAGAATTGCACCTTGCAATGCGGAGAAATTACTGTTTGTGCATTTACAATATTCATTGATTTTTGCCATTGAAAAACATGTTATTCATATACCAGAAATGTTTGAAGCTACTGACTGAATGAAAGGAGCTGGAACCTCACTCTCTTTGAATCTTCTTTATCATGCTAAGAGGAGCAGGAAAAAGCAAAAAATTTCAGAATTGCACCTTGCAATGCGGAGAAATTACTGTTTGTACATTTACAATATTCATTGATTTTTGCCATTGAAAAACGTCCAGAAATGATTGAAGCTACTGACTGAATGAAAGGAGCTGGCATCTCACTCACTTTGAATCTTCTTTATCATGCTAAGAGGAGCAGGAAAAAGCAAAAAATTTCAGAATTGCACCTTGCAATGCGGAGAAATTACTGTTTGTGCATTTACAATATTCATTGATTTTTGCCATTGAAAAATGTCCAGAAATGATTGAAGCTACTGACTGAATGAAAGGAGCTGGCATCTCACTCTCTTTGAATCTTCTTTATCATGCTAAGAGGAGCAGGAAAAAGCAAACAATTTCAGAATTGCGCCTTGCAATGCGGAGAAATTACTGTTTGTGCATTTACAAAATTCATTGATTTTTGCCATTGAAAAACATCATGTTATTCATTTACCAGAAATGATTGAAGCTACTGACTGAATGAAAGGAGCTGGCATCTCACTCTCTTTGAATCTTCTTTATCATGCTAAGAGGAGCAGGAAAAAGCAAAAAATTTCAGAATTGCACCTTGCAATGCGGAGAAATTACTGTTTGTGCATTTACAATATTCATTGATTTTTGCCATTGAAAAACGTCCAGAAATGATTGAAGCTACTGACTGAATGAAAGGAGCTGGCATCTCACTCTCTTTGAATCTTCTTTATCATGCTAAGAGGAGCGGGAAAAAGCAAAAAATTTCAGAATTGCACCTTGCAATGCGGAGAAATTACTGTTTGTGCATTTACAATATTCATTGATTTTTACCATTGAAAAACGTCCAGAAATGATTGAAGCTACTGACTGAATGAAAGTAGCTGGCATCTCACTCTCTTTGAATCTTCTTTATCATGCTAAGAGGAGCAGGAAAAAGCAAAAAATTTCAGACTTGCACCTTGCAATGCGGAGAAATTACTGTTTGTGCATTTACAATATTCATTGATTTTTGCCATTGAAAAACATCATGTTATTCATATACCAGAAATGTTTGAAGCTACTGACTGAATGAAAGGAGCTGGCATCTCACTCTCTTTGAATCTTCTTTATCATGCTAAGAGGAGCAGGAAAAAGCAAAAAATTTCAGAATTGCACCTTGCAATGCGGAGAAATTACTGTTTGTGCATTTACAATATTCATTGATTTTTGCCATTGAAAAACATCATGTTATTCATATACCAGAAATGTTTGAAGCTACTGACTGAATGAAAGGAGCTGGCATCTCACTCTCTTTGAATCTTCTTTATCATGCTAAGAGGAGCAGGAAAAAGCAAAAAATTTCAGAATTGCACCTTGCAATGCGGAGAAATTACTGTTTGTGCATTTACAATATTCATTGATTTTTGCCATTGAAAAACGTCCAGAAATGATTGAAGCTACTGACTGAATGAAAGGAGCTGGCATCTCACTCTCTTTGAATCTTCTTTATCATGCTAAGAGGAGCAGGAAAAAGCAAAAAATTTCAGAATTGCACCTTACAATGCGGAGAAATTACAGTTTGTGCATTTACAATATTCATTGATTTTTGCCATTGAAAAACGTCCAGAAATGATTGAAGCTACTGACTGAATGAAAGGAGCTGGCATCTCACTCTCTTTGAATCTTCTTTATCATGCTAAGAGGAGCAGGAAAAAGCAAAAAATTTCAGAATTGCACCTTACAATGCGGAGAAATTACAGTTTGTGCATTTACAATATTCATTGATTTTTGCCATTGAAAAACGTCCAGAAATGATTGAAGCTACTGACTGAATGAAAGGAGCTGGCATCTCACTCTCTTTGAATCTTCTTTATAATGCTAAGAGGAGCAGGAAAAAGCAAAAAATTTCAGAATTGCACCTTGCAATGCGGAGAAATTACTGTTTGTGCATTTACAATATTCATTGATTTTTGCCATTGAAAAACGTCCAGAAATGATTGAAGCTACTGACTGAATGAAAGGAGCTGGCATCTCACTCTCTTTGAATTTTCTTTATCATGCTAAGAGGAGCAGGAAAAAGCAAAAAATTTCAGAATTGCACCTTGCAATGCGGAGAAATTACTGTTTGTGCATTTACAATATTCATTGATTTTTGCCATTGAAAAACATGTTATTCATATACCAGAAATGTTTGAAGCTACTGACTGAATGAAAGGAGCTGGCACCTCACTCTCTTTGAATCTTCTTTATCATGCTAAGAGGAGCAGGATAAAGCAAAAAATTTCAGAATTGCACCTTGCAATGCGGAGAAATTACTGTTTGTGCATTTACAATATTCATTGATTTTTGCCATTGAAAAACGTCCAGAAATGATTGAAGCTACTGACTGAATGAAAGGAGCTGGCATCTCACTCTCTTTGAATCTTCTTTATCATGCTAAGAGGAGCTGGAAAAAGCAAAAAATTTCAGAATTGCACCTTGCAATGCGGAGAAATTACTGTTTGTGCATTTACAATATTCATTAATTTTTGCCATTGAAAAACATCATGTTATTCATATACCAGAAATGTTTGAAGCTACTGACTGAATGAAAGGAGCTGGCATCTCACTCTCTTTGAATCTTCTTTATCATGCTAAGAGGAGCAGGAAAAAGCAAAAAATTTCAGAATTGCACCTTGCAATGCGGAGAAATTACTGTTTGTGCATTTACAATATTCATTGATTTTTGCCATTGAAAAACGTCCAGAAGTGATTGAAGCTACTGACTGAATGAAAGGAGCTGGCATCTCACTCTCTTTGAATCTTCTTTATCATGCTAAGAGAAGCAGGAAAAAGCAAAAAATTTCAGAATTGCACCTTGCAATGCGGAGAAATTACAGTTTGTGCATTTACAATATTCATTGATTTTTGCCATTGAAAAACGTCCAGAAATGATTGAAGCTACTGACTGAATGAAAGGAGCTGGCATCTCACTCTCTTTGAATCTTCTTTATCATGCTAAGAGGAGCAGGAAAAAGCAAAAAATTTCAGAATTGCACCTTGCAATGCGGAGAAATTACTGTTTGTGCATTTACAATATTCATTGATTTTTGCCATTGAAAAACATCATGTTATTCATATACCAGAAATGATTGAAGCTACTGACTGAATGAAAGGAGCTGGCATCTCACTCTCTTTGAATCTTCTTTATCATGCTAAGAGGAGCAGGAAAATGTAAAAAATTTCAGAATTGCACCTTGCAATGCGGAGAAATTACTGTTTGTGCATTTACAATATTCATTGATTTTTGCCATTGAAAAACATCATGTTATTCATATACCAGAAATGTTTGAAGCTACTGACTGAATGAAAGGAGCTGGCATCTCACTCTCTTTGAATCTTCTTTATCATGCTAAGAGGAGCAGGAAAAAGCAAAAAATTTCAGAATTGCACCTTGCAATGCGGAGAAATTACTGTTTGTGCATTTACAATATTCATTGATTTTTGCCATTGAAAAACGTCCAGAAATGATTGAAGCTACTGACTGAATGAAAGGAGCTGGCATCTCACTCTCTTTGAATCTTCTTTATCATGCTAAGAGGAGCAGGAAAAAGCAAAAAATTTCAGAATTGCACCTTGCAATGCGGAGAAATTACAGTTTGTGCATTTACAATATTCATTGATTTTTGCCATTGAAAAACGTCCAGAAATGATTGAAGCTACTGACTGAATGAAAGGAGCTGGCATCTCACTCTCTTTGAATCTTCTTTATCATGCTAAGAGGAGCAGGAAAAAGCAAAAAATTTCAGAATTGCTCCTTGCAATGCGGAGAAATTACTGTTTGTGCATTTACAATATTCATTGATTTTTGCCATTGAAAAACATGTTATTCATATACCAGAAATGTTTGAAGCTACTGACTGAATGAAAGGAGCTGGCACCTCACTCTCTTTGAATCTTCTTTATCATGCTAAGAGGAGCAGGAAAAAGCAAAAAATTTCAGAATTGCACCTTGCAATGCGGAGAAATTACTGTTTGTGCATTTACAATATTCATTGATTTTTGCCATTGAAAAACGTCCAGAAATGATTGAAGCTACTGACTGAATGAAAGGAGCTGGCATCTCACTCTCTTTGAATCTTCTTTATCATGCTAAGAGGAGCAGGAAAAAGCAAAAAATTTCAGAATTGCACCTTGCAATGCGGAGAAATTACTGTTTGTGCATTTACAATATTCATTGATTTTTGCCATTGAAAAACATCATGTTATTCATATACCAGAAATGATTGAAGCTACTGACTGAATGAAAGGAGCTGGCATCTCACTCTCTTTGAATCTTCTTTATCATGCTAAGAGGAGCAGGAAAATGTAAAAAATTTCAGAATTGCACCTTGCAATGCGGAGAAATTACTGTTTGTGCATTTACAATATTCATTGATTTTTGCCATTGAAAAACATCATGTTATTCATATACCAGAAATGTTTGAAGCTACTGACTGAATGAAAGGAGCTGGCATCTCACTCTCTTTGAATCTTCTTTATCATGCTAAGAGGAGCAGGAAAAAGCAAAAAATTTCAGAATTGCACCTTGCAATGCGGAGAAATTACTGTTTGTGCATTTACAATATTCATTGATTTTTGCCATTGAAAAACATCATGTTATTCATATACCAGAAATGTTTGAAGCTACTGACTGAATGAAAGGAGCTGGCATCTCACTCTTTTTGAATCTTCTTTATCATGCTAAGAGGAGCAGGAAAAAGCAAAAAATTTCAGAATTGCACCTTGCAATGCGGAGAAATTACTGTTTGTGCATTTACAATATTCATTGATTTTTGCCATTGAAAAACGTCCAGAAATGATTGAAGCTACTGACTGAATGAAAGGAGCTGGCATCTCACTCTCTTTGAATCTTCTTTATCATGCTAAGAGGAGCAGGAAAAAGCAAAAAATTTCAGAATTGCACCTTACAATGCGGAGAAATTACAGTTTGTGCATTTACAATATTCATTGATTTTTGCCATTGAAAAACGTCCAGAAATGATTGAAGCTACTGACTGAATGAAAGGAGCTGGCATCTCACTCTCTTTGAATCTTCTTTATCATGCTAAGAGGAGCAGGAAAAAGCAAAAAATTTCAGAATTGCACCTTACAATGCGGAGAAATTACAGTTTGTGCATTTACAATATTCATTGATTTTTGCCATTGAAAAACGTCCAGAAATGATTGAAGCTACTGACTGAATGAAAGGAGCTGGCATCTCACTCTCTTTGAATCTTCTTTATCATGCTAAGAGGAGCAGGAAAAAGCAAAAAATTTCAGAATTGCACCTTGCAATGCGGAGAAATTACTGTTTGTGCATTTACAATATTCATTTATTTTTGCCATTGAAAAACGTCCAGAAATGATTGAAGCTACTGACTGAATGAAAGGAGCTGGCATCTCACTCTCTTTGAATTTTCTTTATCATGCTAAGAGGAGCAGGAAAAAGCAAAAAATTTCAGAATTGCACCTTGCAATGCGGAGAAATTACTGTTTGTGCATTTACAATATTCATTGATTTTTGCCATTGAAAAACATGTTATTCATATACCAGAAATGTTTGAAGCTACTGACTGAATGAAAGGAGCTGGCACCTCACTCTCTTTGAATCTTCTTTATCATGCTAAGAGGAGCAGGATAAAGCAAAAAATTTCAGAATTGCACCTTGCAATGCGGAGAAATTACTGTTTGTGCATTTACAATATTCATTGATTTTTGCCATTGAAAAACGTCCAGAAATGATTGAAGCTACTGACTGAATGAAAGGAGCTGGCATCTCACTCTCTTTGAATCTTCTTTATCATGCTAAGAGGAGCTGGAAAAAGCAAAAAATTTCAGAATTGCACCTTGCAATGCGGAGAAATTACTGTTTGTGCATTTACAATATTCATTAATTTTTGCCATTGAAAAACATCATGTTATTCATATACCAGAAATGTTTGAAGCTACTGACTGAATGAAAGGAGCTGGCATCTCACTCTCTTTGAATCTTCTTTATCATGCTAAGAGGAGCAGGAAAAAGCAAAAAATTTCAGAATTGCACCTTGCAATGCGGAGAAATTACTGTTTGTGCATTTACAATATTCATTGATTTTTGCCATTGAAAAACGTCCAGAAATGATTGAAGCTACTGACTGAATGAAAGGAGCTCTCATCTCACTCTCTTTGAATCTTCTTTATCATGCTAAGAGGAGCAGGAAAAAGCAAAAAATTTCAGAATTGCACCTTGCAATGCGGAGAAATTACAGTTTGTGCATTTACAATATTCATTGATTTTTGCCATTGAAAAACGTCCAGAAATGATTGAAGCTACTGACTGAATGAAAGGAGCTGGCATCTCACTCTCTTTGAATCTTCTTTATCATGCTAAGAGGAGCAGGAAAAAGCAAAAAATTTCAGAATTGCTCCTTGCAATGCGGAGAAATTACTGTTTGTGCATTTACAATATTCATTGATTTTTGCCATTGAAAAACATGTTATTCATATACCAGAAATGTTTGAAGCTACTGACTGAATGAAAGGAGCTGGCACCTCACTCTCTTTGAATCTTCTTTATCATGCTAAGAGGAGCAGGAAAAAGCAAAAAATTTCAGAATTGCACCTTGCAATGCGGAGAAATTACTGTTTGTGCATTTACAATATTCATTGATTTTTGCCATTGAAAAACGTCCAGAAATGATTGAAGCTACTGACTGAATGAAAGGAGCTGGCATCTCACTCTCTTTGAATCTTCTTTATCATGCTAAGAGGAGCAGGAAAAAGCAAAAAATTTCAGAATTGCACCTTGCAATGCGGAGAAATTACTGTTTGTGCATTTACAATATTCATTGATTTTTGCCATTGAAAAACATCATGTTATTCATATACCAGAAATGATTGAAGCTACTGACTGAATGAAAGGAGCTGGCATCTCACTCTCTTTGAATCTTCTTTATCATGCTAAGAGGAGCAGGAAAATGTAAAAAATTTCAGAATTGCACCTTGCAATGCGGAGAAATTACTGTTTGTGCATTTACAATATTCAATGATTTTTGCCATTGAAAAACGTCCAGAAATGATTGAAGCTACTGACTGAACGAAAGGAGCTGGCATCTCACTCTCTTTGAATCTTCTTTATCATGCTAAGAGGAGCAGGAAAAAGCAAAAAATTTCAGAATTGCACCTTGCAATGCGGAGAAATTACTGTTTGTGCATTTACAATATTCATTGATTTTTGCCATTGAAAAACATCATGTTATTCATATACCAGAAATGTTTGAAGCTACTGACTGAATGAAAGGAGCTGGCATCTCACTCTCTTTGAATCTTCTTTATCATGCTAAGAGGAGCAGGAAAAAGCAAAAAATTTCAGAATTGCACCTTGCAATGCGGAGAAATTTCTGTTTGTGCATTTACAATATTCATTGATTTTTGCCATTGAAAAACGTCCAGAAATGATTGAAGCTACTGACTGAATGAAAGGAGCTGGCATCTCACTCTCTTTGAATCTTCTTTATCATGCTAAGGGGAGCAGGAAAAAGCAAAAAATTTCAGAATTGCACCTTGCAATGCGGAGAAATTACTGTTTGTGCATTTACAATATTCATTGATTTTTGCCATTGAAAAACGTCCAGAAATGATTGAAGCTACTGACTGAATGAAAGGAGCTGGCATCTCACTCTCTTTGAATCTTCTTTATCATGCTAAGAGGAGCAGGAAAAAGCAAAAAATTTCAGAATTGCACCTTACAATGCGGAGAAATTACAGTTTGTGCATTTACAATATTCATTGATTTTTGCCATTGAAAAACGTCCAGAAATGATTGAAGCTACTGACTGAATGAAAGGAGCTGGCATCTCACTCTCTTTGAATCTTCTTTATCATGCTAAGAGGAGCAGGAAAAAGCAAAAAATTTCAGAATTGCAGCTTGCAATGCGGAGAAATTACTGTTTGTGCATTTACAATATTCATTGATTTTTGCCATTGAAAAACGTCCAGAAATGATTGAAGCTACTGACTGAATGAAAGGAGCTGGCATCTCACTCTCTTTGAATTTTCTTTATCATGCTAAGAGGAGCAGGAAAAAGCAAAAAATTTCAGAATTGCACCTTGCAATGCGGAGAAATTACAGTTTGTGCATTTACAATATTCATTGATTTTTGCCATTGAAAAACATGTTATTCATATACCAGAAATGTTTGAAGCTACTGACTGAATGAAAGGAGCTGGCACCTCACTCTCTTTGAATCTTCTTTATCATGCTAAGAGGAGCAGGAAAAAGCAAAAAATTTCAGAATTGCACCTTGCAATGCGGAGAAATTACTGTTTGTGCATTTACAATATTCATTGATTTTTGCCATTGAAAAACGTCCAGAAATGATTGAAGCTACTGACTGAATGAAAGGAGCTGGCATCTCACTCTCTTTGAATCTTCTTTATCATGCTAAGAGGAGCAGGAAAAAGCAAAAAATTTCAGAATTGCACCTTGCAATGCGGAGAAATTACTGTTTGTGCATTTACAATATTCATTGATTTTTGCCATTGAAAAACATCATGTTATTCATATACCAGAAATGTTTGAAGCTACTGATTGAATGAAAGGAGCTGGCATCTCACTCTCTTTGAATCTTCTTTATC
This sequence comes from Phyllobates terribilis, assembly GCF_046119375.1. Lineage (NCBI taxonomy): Eukaryota > Metazoa > Chordata > Amphibia > Anura > Dendrobatidae > Phyllobates > Phyllobates terribilis. The sequence continues at coordinate 79,132 of NW_027364363.1, forward strand.
ATGCTAAGAGGAGCAGGAAAAAGCAAAAAATTTCAGAATTGCACCTTGCAATGCGGAGAAATTACTGTTTGTGCATTTACAATATTCATTGATTTTTGCCATTGAAAAACGTCCAGAAATGATTGAAGCTACTGACTGAATGAAAAGAGCTGGCATCTCACTCTCTTTGAATCTTCTTTATCATGCTAAGAGGAGCAGGAAAAAGCAAAAAATTTCAGAATTGCACCTTGCAATGCGGAGAAATTACAGTTTGTGCATTTACAATATTCATTGATTTTTGCCATTGAAAAACGTCCAGAAATGATTGAAGCTACTGACTGAATGAAAGGAGCTGGCATCTCACTCTCTTTGAATCTTCTTTATCATGCTAAGAGGAGCAGGAAAAAGCAAAAAATTTCAGAATTGCTCCTTGCAATGCGGAGAAATTACTGTTTGTGCATTTACAATATTCATTGATTTTTGCCATTGAAAAACATGTTATTCATATACCAGAAATGTTTGAAGCTACTGACTGAATGAAAGGAGCTGGCACCTCACTCTCTTTGAATCTTCTTTATCATGCTAAGAGGAGCAGGAAAAAGCAAAAATTTCAGAATTGCACCTTGCAATGCGGAGAAATTACTGTTTGTGCATTTACAATATTCATTGATTTTTGCCATTGAAAAACGTCCAGAAATGATTGAAGCTACTGACTGAATGAAAGGAGCTGGCATCTCACTCTCTTTGAATCTTCTTTATCATGCTAAGAGGAGCAGGAAAAAGCAAAAAATTTCAGAATTGCACCTTGCAATGCGGAGAAATTACTGTTTGTGCATTTACAATATTCATTGATTTTTGCCATTGAAAAACGTCCAGAAATGATTGAAGCTACTGACTGAATGAAAGGAGCTGGCATCTCACTCTCTTTGAATCTTCTTTATCATGCTAAGAGGAGCAGGAAAAAGCAAAAAATTTCAGAATTGCACCTTGCAATGCGGAGAAATTACTGTTTGTGCATTTACAATATTCATTGATTTTTGCCATTGAAAAACGTCCAGAAATGATTGAAGCTACTGACTGAATGAAAGGAGCTGGCATCTCACTCTCTTTGAATCTTCTTTATCATGCTAAGAGGAGCAGGAAAAAGCAAAAAATTTCAGAATTGCACCTTGCAATGCAGAGAAATAACTGTTTGTGCATTTACAATATTCATTGATTTTTGCCATTGAAAAACGTTATTCATATACCAGAAATGTTTGAAGCTACTGACTGAATGAAAGGAGCTGGCACCTCACTCTCTTTGAATCTTCTTTATCATGCTAAGAGGAGCAGGAATAAGCAAAAAATTTCAGAATTGCACCTTGCAATGCGGAAAAATTACTGTTTGTGCATTTACAATATTCATTGATTTTTGCCATTGAAAAACGTCCAGAAATGATTGAAGCTACTGACTGAATGAAAGGAGCTGGCATCTCACTCTCTTTGAATCTTCTTTATCATGCTAAGAGGAGCAGGAAAAAGCAAAAAATTTCAGAATTGCACCTTGCAATGCGGAGAAATTACTGTTTGTGCATTTACAATATTCATTGATTTTTGCCATTGAAAAACGTCCAGAAATGATTGAAGCTACTGACTGATTGAGAGGAGCTGGCATCTCACTCTCTTTGAATCTTCTTTATCATGCTAAGAGGAGCAGGAAAAAGCAAAAAATTTCAGAATTGCGCCTTGCAATGCGGAGAAATTACTGTTTGTGCATTTACAAAATTCATTGATTTTTGCCATTGAAAAACATCATGTTATTCATTTACCAGAAATGATTGAAGCTACTGACTGAATGTAAGGAGCTGGCATCTCACTCTCTTTGAATCTTCTTTATCATGCTAAGAGGAGCAGGAAAAAGCAAAAAATTTCAGAATTGCACCTTGCAATGCGGAGAAATTACTGTTTGTGCATTTACAATATTCATTGATTTTTGCCATTGAAAAACGTCCAGAAATGATTGAAGCTACTGACTGAATGAAAGGAGCTGGCATCTCACTCTCTTTGAATCTTCTTTATCATGCTAAGAGGAGCAGGAAAAAGCAAAAAATTTCAGAATTGCACCTTGCAATGCGGAGAAATTACTGTTTGTGCATTTACAATATTCATTGATTTTTGCCATTGAAAAACGTCCAGAAATGATTGAAGCTACTGACTGAATGAAAGGAGCTGGCATCTCACTCTCTTTGAATTTTCTTTATCATGCTAAGAGGAGCAGGAAAAAGCAAAAAATTTCAGAATTGCACCTTGCAATGCGGAGAAATTACTGTTTGTGCATTTACAATATTCATTGATTTTTGCCATTGAAAAACATGTTATTCATATACCAGAAATGTTTGAAGCTACTGACTGAATGAAAGGAGCTGGCACCTCACTCTCTTTGAATCTTCTTTATCATGCTAAGAGGAGCAGGATAAAGCAAAAAATTTCAGAATTGCACCTTGCAATGCGGAGAAATTACTGTTTGTGCATTTACAATATTCATTGATTTTTGCCATTGAAAAACGTCCAGAAATGATTGAAGCTACTGACTGAATGAAAGGAGCTGGCATCTCACTCTCTTTGAATCTTCTTTATCATGCTAAGAGGAGCTGGAAAAAGCAAAAAATTTCAGAATTGCACCTTGCAATGCGGAGAAATTACTGTTTGTGCATTTACAATATTCATTAATTTTTGACATTGAAAAACATCATGTTATTCATATACCAGAAATGTTTGAAGCTACTGACTGAATGAAAGGAGCTGGCATCTCACTCTCTTTGAATCTTCTTTATCATGCTAAGAGGAGCAGGAAAAAGCAAAAAATTTCAGAATTGCACCTTGCAATGCGGAGAAATTACTGTTTGTGCATTTACAATATTCATTGATTTTTGCCATTGAAAAACGTCCAGAAATGATTGAAGCTACTGACTGAATGAAAGGAGCTGGCATCTCACTCTCTTTGAATCTTCTTTATCATGCTAAGAGGAGCAGGAAAAAGCAAAAAATTTCAGAATTGCACCTTGCAATGCGGAGAAATTACAGTTTGTGCATTTACAATATTCATTGATTTTTGCCATTGAAAAACGTCCAGAAATGATTGAAGCTACTGACTGAATGAAAGGAGCTGGCATCTCACTCTCTTTGAATCTTCTTTATCATGCTAAGAGGAGCAGGAAAAAGCAAAAAATTTCAGAATTGCTCCTTGCAATGCGGAGAAATTACTGTTTGTGCATTTACAATATTCATTGATTTTTGCCATTGAAAAACATGTTATTCATATACCAGAAATGTTTGAAGCTACTGACTGAATGAAAGGAGCTGGCACCTCACTCTCTTTGAATCTTCTTTATCATGCTAAGAGGAGCAGGAAAAAGCAAAAAATTTCAGAATTGCACCTTGCAATGCGGAGAAATTACTGTTTGTGCATTTACAATATTCATTGATTTTTGCCATTGAAAAACGTCCAGAAATGATTGAAGCTACTGACTGAATGAAAGGAGCTGGCATCTCACTCTCTTTGAATCTTCTTTATCATGCTAAGAGGAGCAGGAAAAAGCAAAAAATTTCAGAATTGCACCTTGCAATGCGGAGAAATTACTGTTTGTGCATTTACAATATTCATTGATTTTTGCCATTGAAAAACATCATGTTATTCATATACCAGAAATGATTGAAGCTACTGACTGAATGAAAGGAGCTGGCATCTCACTCTCTTTGAATCTTCTTTATCATGCTAAGAGGAGCAGGAAAATGTAAAAAATTTCAGAATTGCACCTTGCAATGCGGAGAAATTACTGTTTGTGCATTTACAATATTCAATGATTTTTGCCATTGAAAAACGTCCAGAAATGATTGAAGCTACTGACTGAACGAAAGGAGCTGGCATCTCACTCTCTTTGAATCTTCTTTATCATGCTAAGAGGAGCAGGAAAAAGCAAAAAATTTCAGAATTGCACCTTGCAATGCGGAGAAATTACTGTTTGTGCATTTACAATATTCATTGATTTTTGCCATTGAAAAACATCATGTTATTCATATACCAGAAATGTTTGAAGCTACTGACTGAATGAAAGGAGCTGGCATCTCACTCTCTTTGAATCTTCTTTATCATGCTAAGAGGAGCAGGAAAAAGCAAAAAATTTCAGAATTGCACCTTGCAATGCGGAGAAATTACTGTTTGTGCATTTACAAAATTCATTGATTTTTGCCATTGAAAAACATCATGTTATTCATTTACCAGAAATGATTGAAGCTACTGACTGAATGTAAGGAGCTGGCATCTCACTCTCTTTGAATCTTCTTTATCATGCTAAGAGGAGCAGGAAAAAGCAAAAAATTTCAGAATTGCACCTTGCAATGCGGAGAAATTACTGTTTGTGCATTTACAATATTCATTGATTTTTGCCATTGAAAAACGCCCAGAAATGATTGAAGCTACTGACTGAATGAAAGGAGCTGGCATCTCACTCTCTTTGAATCTTCTTTATCATGCTAAGAGGAGCAGGAAAAAGCAAAAAATTTCAGAATTGCACCTTGCAATGCGGAGAAATTACTGTTTGTGCATTTACAATATTCATTGATTTTTGCCATTGAAAAACGTCCAGAAATGATTGAAGCTACTGACTGAATGAAAGGAGCTGGCATCTCACTCTCTTTGAATTTTCTTTATCATGCTAAGAGGAGCAGGAAAAAGCAAAAAATTTCAGAATTGCACCTTGCAATGCGGAGAAATTACTGTTTGTGCATTTACAATATTCATTGATTTTTGCCATTGAAAAACATGTTATTCATATACCAGAAATGTTTGAAGCTACTGACTGAATGAAAGGAGCTGGCACCTCACTCTCTTTGAATCTTCTTTATCATGCTAAGAGGAGCAGGATAAAGCAAAAAATTTCAGAATTGCACCTTGCAATGCGGAGAAATTACTGTTTGTGCATTTACAATATTCATTGATTTTTGCCATTGAAAAATGTCCAGAAATGATTGAAGCTACTGACTGAATGAAAGGAGCTGGCATCTCACTCTCTTTGAATCTTCTTTATCATGCTAAGAGGAGCTGGAAAAAGCAAAAAATTTCAGAATTGCACCTTGCAATGCGGAGAAATTACTGTTTGTGCATTTACAATATTCATTAATTTTTGCCATTGAAAAACATCATGTTATTCATATACCAGAAATGTTTGAAGCTACTGACTGAATGAAAGGAGCTGGCATCTCACTCTCTTTGAATCTTCTTTATCATGCTAAGAGGAGCAGGAAAAAGCAAAAAATGTCAGAATTGCACCTTGCAATGCGGAGAAATTACTGTTTGTGCATTTACAATATTCATTGATTTTTGCCATTGAAAAACGTCCAGAAATGATTGAAGCTACTGACTGAATGAAAGGAGCTGGCATCTCACTCTCTTTGAATCTTCTTTATCATGCTAAGAGGAGCAGGAAAAAGCAAAAAATTTCAGAATTGCACCTTGCAATGCGGAGAAATTACAGTTTGTGCATTTACAATATTCATTGATTTTTGCCATTGAAAAACGTCCAGAAATGATTGAAGCTACTGACTGAATGAAAGGAGCTGGCATCTCACTCTCTTTGAATCTTCTTTATCATGCTAAGAGGAGCAGGAAAAAGCAAAAAATTTCAGAATTGCTCCTTGCAATGCGGAGAAATTACTGTTTGTGCATTTACAATATTCATTGATTTTTGCCATTGAAAAACATGTTATTCATATACCAGAAATGTTTGAAGCTACTGACTGAATGAAAGGAGCTGGCACCTCACTCTCTTTGAATCTTCTTTATCATGCTAAGAGGAGCAGGAAAAAGCAAAAAATTTCAGAATTGCACCTTGCAATGCGGAGAAATTACTGTTTGTGCATTTACAATATTCATTGATTTTTGCCATTGAAAAACGTCCAGAAATGATTGAAGCTACTGACTGAATGAAAGGAGCTGGCATCTCACTCTCTTTGAATCTTCTTTATCATGCTAAGAGGAGCAGGAAAAAGCAAAAAATTTCAGAATTGCACCTTGCAATGCGGAGAAATTACTGTTTGTGCATTTACAATATTCATTGATTTTTGCCATTGAAAAACATCATGTTATTCATATACCAGAAATGATTGAAGCTACTGACTGAATGAAAGGAGCTGGCATCTCACTCTCTTTGAATCTTCTTTATCATGCTAAGAGGAGCAGGAAAATGTAAAAAATTTCAGAATTGCACCTTGCAATGCGGAGAAATTACTGTTTGTGCATTTACAATATTCAATGATTTTTGCCATTGAAAAACGTCCAGAAATGATTGAAGCTACTGACTGAACGAAAGGAGCTGGCATCTCACTCTCTTTGAATCTTCTTTATCATGCTAAGAGGAGCAGGAAAAAGCAAAAAATTTCAGAATTGCACCTTGCAATGCGGAGAAATTACTGTTTGTGCATTTACAATATTCATTGATTTTTGCCATTGAAAAACATCATGTTATTCATATACCAGAAATGTTTGAAGCTACTGACTGAATGAAAGGAGCTGGCATCTCACTCTCTTTGAATCTTCTTTATCATGCTAAGGGGAGCAGGAAAAAGCAAAAAATTTCAGAATTGCACCTTGCAATGCGGAGAAATTACTGTTTGTGCATTTACAATATTCATTGATTTTTGCCATTGAAAAACGTCCAGAAATGATTGAAGCTACTGACTGAATGAAAGGAGCTGGCATCTCACTCTCTTTGAATCTTCTTTATCATGCTAAGAGGAGCAGGAAAAAGCAAAAAATTTCAGAATTGCACCTTACAATGCGGAGAAATTACAGTTTGTGCATTTACAATATTCATTGATTTTTGCCATTGAAAAACGTCCAGAAATGATTGAAGCTACTGACTGAATGAAAGGAGCTGGCATCTCACTCTCTTTGAATCTTCTTTATCATGCTAAGAGGAGCAGGAAAAAGCAAAAAATTTCAGAATTGCACCTTGCAATGCGGAGAAATTACTGTTTGTGCATTTACAATATTCATTGATTTTTGCCATTGAAAAACGTCCAGAAATGATTGAAGCTACTGACTGAATGAAAGGAGCTGGCATCTCACTCTCTTTGAATTTTCTTTATCATGCTAAGAGGAGCAGGAAAAAGCAAAAAATTTCAGAATTGCACCTTGCAATGCGGAGAAATTACAGTTTGTGCATTTACAATATTCATTGATTTTTGCCATTGAAAAACATGTTATTCATATACCAGAAATGTTTGAAGCTACTGACTGAATGAAAGGAGCTGGCACCTCACTCTCTTTGAATCTTCTTTATCATGCTAAGAGGAGCAGGAAAAAGCAAAAAATTTCAGAATTGCACCTTGCAATGCGGAGAAATTACTGTTTGTGCATTTACAATATTCATTGATTTTTGCCATTGAAAAACGTCCAGAAATGATTGAAGCTACTGACTGAATGAAAGGAGCTGGCATCTCACTCTCTTTGAATCTTCTTTATCATGCTAAGTGGAGCAGGAAAAAGCAAAAAATTTCAGAATTGCACCTTGCAATGCGGAGAAATTACTGTTTGTGCATTTACAATATTCATTGATTTTTGCCATTGAAAAACATCATGTTATTCATATACCAGAAATGTTTGAAGCTACTGATTGAATGAAAGGAGCTGGCATCTCACTCTCTTTGAATCTTCTTTATCATGCTAAGAGGAGCAGGAAAAAGCAAAAAATTTCAGAATTGCACCTTGCAATGCGGAGAAATTACTGTTTGTGCATTTACAATATTCATTGATTTTTGCCATTGAAAAACGTCCAGAAATGATTGAAGCTACTGACTGAATGAAAAGAGCTGGCATCTCACTCTCTTTGAATCTTCTTTATCATGCTAAGAGGAGCAGGAAAAAGCAAAAAATTTCAGAATTGCACCTTGCAATGCGGAGAAATTACAGTTTGTGCATTTACAATATTCATTGATTTTTGCCATTGAAAAACGTCCAGAAATGATTGAAGCTACTGACTGAATGAAAGGAGCTGGCATCTCACTCTCTTTGAATCTTCTTTATCATGCTAAGAGGAGCAGGAAAAAGCAAAAAATTTCAGAATTGCTCCTTGCAATGCGGAGAAATTACTGTTTGTGCATTTACAATATTCATTGATTTTTGCCATTGAAAAACATGTTATTCATATACCAGAAATGTTTGAAGCTACTGACTGAATGAAAGGAGCTGGCACCTCACTCTCTTTGAATCTTCTTTATCATGCTAAGAGGAGCAGGAAAAAGCAAAAATTTCAGAATTGCACCTTGCAATGCGGAGAAATTACTGTTTGTGCATTTACAATATTCATTGATTTTTGCCATTGAAAAACGTCCAGAAATGATTGAAGCTACTGACTGAATGAAAGGAGCTGGCATCTCACTCTCTTTGAATCTTCTTTATCATGCTAAGAGGAGCAGGAAAAAGCAAAAAATTTCAGAATTGCACCTTGCAATGCGGAGAAATTACTGTTTGTGCATTTACAATATTCATTGATTTTTGCCATTGAAAAACGTCCAGAAATGATTGAAGCTACTGACTGAATGAAAGGAGCTGGCATCTCACTCTCTTTGAATCTTCTTTATCATGCTAAGAGGAGCAGGAAAAAGCAAAAAATTTCAGAATTGCACCTTGCAATGCGGAGAAATTACTGTTTGTGCATTTACAATATTCATTGATTTTTGCCATTGAAAAACGTCCAGAAATGATTGAAGCTACTGACTGAATGAAAGGAGCTGGCATCTCACTCTCTTTGAATCTTCTTTATCATGCTAAGAGGAGCAGGAAAAAGCAAAAAATTTCAGAATTGCACCTTGCAATGCAGAGAAATAACTGTTTGTGCATTTACAATATTCATTGATTTTTGCCATTGAAAAACGTTATTCATATACCAGAAATGTTTGAAGCTACTGACTGAATGAAAGGAGCTGGCACCTCACTCTCTTTGAATCTTCTTTATCATGCTAAGAGGAGCAGGAATAAGCAAAAAATTTCAGAATTGCACCTTGCAATGCGGAAAAATTACTGTTTGTGCATTTACAATATTCATTGATTTTTGCCATTGAAAAACGTCCAGAAATGATTGAAGCTACTGACTGAATGAAAGGAGCTGGCATCTCACTCTCTTTGAATCTTCTTTATCATGCTAAGAGGAGCAGGAAAAAGCAAAAAATTTCAGAATTGCACCTTGCAATGCGGAGAAATTACTGTTTGTGCATTTACAATATTCATTGATTTTTGCCATTGAAAAACGTCCAGAAATGATTGAAGCTACTGACTGATTGAGAGGAGCTGGCATCTCACTCTCTTTGAATCTTCTTTATCATGCTAAGAGGAGCAGGAAAAAGCAAAAAATTTCAGAATTGCGCCTTGCAATGCGGAGAAATTACTGTTTGTGCATTTACAAAATTCATTGATTTTTGCCATTGAAAAACATCATGTTATTCATTTACCAGAAATGATTGAAGCTACTGACTGAATGTAAGGAGCTGGCATCTCACTCTCTTTGAATCTTCTTTATCATGCTAAGAGGAGCAGGAAAAAGCAAAAAATTTCAGAATTGCACCTTGCAATGCGGAGAAATTACTGTTTGTGCATTTACAATATTCATTGATTTTTGCCATTGAAAAACGTCCAGAAATGATTGAAGCTACTGACTGAATGAAAGGAGCTGGCATCTCACTCTCTTTGAATCTTCTTTATCATGCTAAGAGGAGCAGGAAAAAGCAAAAAATTTCAGAATTGCACCTTGCAATGCGGAGAAATTACTGTTTGTGCATTTACAATATTCATTGATTTTTGCCATTGAAAAACATCATGTTATTCATATACCAGAAATGTTTGAAGCTACTGATTGAATGAAAGGAGCTGGCATCTCACTCTCTTTGAATCTTCTTTATCATGCTAAGAGGAGCAGGAAAAAGCAAAAAATTTCAGAATTGCACCTTGCAATGCGGAGAAATTACTGTTTGTGCATTTACAATATTCATTGATTTTTGCCATTGAAAAACGTCCAGAAATGATTGAAGCTACTGACTGAATGAAAAGAGCTGGCATCTCACTCTCTTTGAATCTTCTTTATCATGCTAAGAGGAGCAGGAAAAAGCAAAAAATTTCAGAATTATACCTTGCAATGCGGAGAAATTACAGTTTGTGCATTTACAATATTCATTGATTTTTGCCATTGAAAAACGTCCAGAAATGATTGAAGCTACTGACTGAATGAAAGGAGCTGGCATCTCACTCTCTTTGAATCTTCTTTATCATGCTAAGAGGAGCAGGAAAAAGCAAAAAATTTCAGAATTGCTCCTTGCAATGCGGAGAAATTACTGTTTGTGCATTTACAATATTCATTGATTTTTGCCATTGAAAAACATGTTATTCATATACCAGAAATGTTTGAAGCTACTGACTGAATGAAAGGAGCTGGCACCTCACTCTCTTTGAATCTTCTTTATCATGCTAAGAGGAGCAGGAAAAAGCAAAAATTTCAGAATTGCACCTTGCAATGCGGAGAAATTACTGTTTGTGCATTTACAATATTCATTGATTTTTGCCATTGAAAAACGTCCAGAAATGATTGAAGCTACTGACTGAATGAAAGGAGCTGGCATCTCACTCTCTTTGAATCTTCTTTATCATGCTAAGAGGAGCAGGAAAAAGCAAAAAATTTCAGAATTGCACCTTGCAATGCGGAGAAATTACTGTTTGTGCATTTACAATATTCATTGATTTTTGCCATTGAAAAACGTCCAGAAATGATTGAAGCTACTGACTGAATGAAAGGAGCTGGCATCTCACTCTCTTTGAATCTTCTTTATCATGCTAAGAGGAGCAGGAAAAAGCAAAAAATTTCAGAATTGCACCTTGCAATGCGGAGAAATTACTGTTTGTGCATTTACAATATTCATTGATTTTTGCCATTGAAAAACGTCCAGAAATGATTGAAGCTACTGACTGAATGAAAGGAGCTGGCATCTCACTCTCTTTGAATCTTCTTTATCATGCTAAGAGGAGCAGGAAAAAGCAAAAAATTTCAGAATTGCACCTTGCAATGCGGAGAAATAACTGTTTGTGCATTTACAATATTCATTGATTTTTGCCATTGAAAAACGTTATTCATATACCAGAAATGTTTGAAGCTACTGACTGAATGAAAGGAGCTGGCACCTCACTCTCTTTGAATCTTCTTTATCATGCTAAGAGGAGCAGGAATAAGCAAAAAATTTCAGAATTGCACCTTGCAATGCGGAAAAATTACTGTTTGTGCATTTACAATATTCATTGATTTTTGCCATTGAAAAACGTCCAGAAATGATTGAAGCTACTGACTGAATGAAAGGAGCTGGCATCTCACTCTCTTTGAATCTTCTTTATCATGCTAAGAGGAGCAGGAAAAAGCATAAAATTTCAGAATTGCACCTTGCAATGCGGAGAAATTACTGTTTGTGCATTTACAATATTCATTGATTTTTGCCATTGAAAAACGTCCAGAAATGATTGAAGCTACTGACTGATTGAAAGGAGCTGGCATCTCACTCTCTTTGAATCTTCTTTATCATGCTAAGAGGAGCAGGAAAAAGCAAAAAATTTCAGAATTGCACCTTGCAATGCGGAGAAATTACTGTTTGTGCATTTACAATATTCATTGATTTTTGCCATTGAAAAACATCATGTTATTCATATACCAGAAATGTTTGAAGCTACTGACTGAATGAAAGGAGCTGGCATCTCACTCTCTTTGAATCTTTTTTATCATGCTAAGAGGAGCAGGAAAAAGCAAAAAATTTCAGAATTGCACCTTGCAATGCGGAGAAATTACTGTTTGTGCATTTACAATATTCATTGATTTTTGCCATTGAAAAACGTCCAGAAATGATTGAAGCTACTGACTGAATGAAAGGAGCTGGCATCTCACTCTCTTTGAATCTTCTTTATCATGCTAAGAGGAGCAGGAAAAAGCAAAAAATTTCAGAATTGCACCTTGCAATGCGGAGAAATTACTGTTTGTGCATTTACAATATTCATTGATTTTTGCCATTGAAAAACGTCCAGAAATGATTGAAGCTACTGACTGAATGAAAGGAGCTGGCATCTCACTCTCTTTGAATCTTCTTTATCATGCTAAGAGGAGCAGGAAAAAGCAAAAAATTTCAGAATTGCACCTTGCAATGCGGAGAAATTACTGTTTGTGCATTTACAATATTCATTGATTTTTGCCATTGAAAAACATCATGTTATTCATATACCAGAAATGATTGAAGCTACTGACTGAATGAAAGCAGCTGGCATCTCACTCTCTTTGAATCTTCTTTATCATGCTAAGAGGAGCAGGAAAAAGCAAAAAATTTCAGAATTGCACCTTGCAATGCGGAGAAATTACTGTTTGTGCATTTACAATATTCATTGATTTTTGCAATTGAAAAACGTCCAGAAATGATTGAAGCTACTGACTGAATGAAAGGAGCTGGCTTCTCACTGTCTTTGAATCTTCTTTATCATGCTAAGAGGAGCAGGAAAAAGCAAAAAATTTCAGAATTGCACCTTGCAATGCGGAGAAATTACTGTTTGTGCATTTACAATATTCATTGATTTTTGCCATTGAAAAACGTCCAGAAATGATTGAAGCTACTGACTGAATGAAAGGAGCTGGCATCTCACTCTCTTTGAATCTTGTTTATCATGCTAAGAGGAGCAGGAAAAAGCAAAAAATTTCAGAATTGCACCTTGCAATGCGGAGAAATTACTGTTTGTGCATTTAGAATATTCATTGATTTTTGCCATTGAAAAACGTCCAGAAATGATTGAAGCTACTGACTGAATGAAAGGAGCTGGCATCTCACTCTCTTTGAATCTTCTTTATCATGCTAAGAGGAGCAGGAAAAAGCAAAAAATCTCAGAATTGCACCTTGCAATGCGGAGAAATTACTGTTTGTGCATTTACAATATTCATTGATTTTTGCCATTGAAAAACATCATGTTATTCATATACCAGAAATGGTTGAAGCTACTGACTGAATGAAAGGAGCTGGCATCTCACTCTCTTTGAATCTTCTTTATCATGCTAAGAGGAGCAGGAAAAAGTAAAAAATTTCAGAATTGCACCTTGCAATGTGGAGAAATTACTGTTTGTGCATTTACAATATTCAATGATTTTTGCCATTGAAAAACGTCCAGAAATGATTTAAGCTACTGACTGAATGAAAGGAGCTGGCATCTCACTCTCTTTGAATCTTCTTTATCATGCTAAGAGGAGCAGGATAAAGCAAAAAATTTCAGAATTGCACCTTGCAATGCGGAGAAATTACTGTTTGTGCATTTACAATATTCATTGATTTTTGCCATTGAAAAACATCATGTTATTCATATACCAGAAATGTTTGAAGCTACTGACTGAATGAAAGGAGCTGGCATCTCACTCTCCTTGAATCTTCTTTATCATGCTAAGAAGAGCAGGAAAAAGCAAAAAATTTCAGAATTGCACCTTGCAATGCGGAGAAATTACTGTTTGTGCATTTACAATATTCATTGATTTTTGCCATTGAAAAACATCATGTTATTCATATACCAGAAATGTTTGAAGCTACTGACTGAATGAAAGGAGCTGGCATCTCACTCTCTTTGAATCTTCTTTATCATGCTAAGAGGAGCAGGAAAAAGCAAAAAATTTCAGAATTGCACCTTGCAATGCGGAGAAATTACTGTTTGTGCATTTACAATATTCATTGATTTTTGCCATTGAAAAACATCACGTTATTCATATACCAGAAATGATTGAAGCTACTGACTGAATGAAAGGAGCTGGCATCTCACTCTCTTTGAATCTTCTTTATCATGCTAAGAGGAGCAGGAAAAAGCAAAAAATTTCAGAGTTGCACCTTGCAATGCGGAGAAATTACTGTTTGTGCATTTACAATATTCATTGATTTTTGCAATTGAAAAACGTCCAGAAATGATTGAAGCTACTGACTGAATGAAAGGAGCTGGCATCTCACTCTCTTTGAATCTTCTTTATCATGCTAAGAGGAGCAGGAAAAAGCAAAAAATTTCAGAATTGCACCTTGCAATGCGGAGAAATTACTGTTTGTGCATTTACAATATTCATTGATTTTTGCCATTGAAAAACATCATGTTATTCATATACCAGGAATGTTTGAAGCTACTGACTGAATGAAAGGAGCTGGCATCTCACTCTCTTTGAATCTTCTTTATCATGCTAAGAGGAGCAGGAAAAAGCAAAAAATTTCAGAATTGCACCTTGCAATGCGGAGAAATTACTGTTTGTGCATTTACAATATTCATTGATTTTTGCCATTGAAAAACGTCCAGAAATGATTGAAGCTACTGACTGAATGAAAGGAGCTGGCATCTCACTCTCTTTTAATCTTGTTTATCATGCTAAGAGGAGCAGGAAAAAGCAAAAAATTTCAGAATTGCACCTTGCAATGCGGAGAAATTACTGTTTGTGCATTTACAATATTCATTGATTTTTGCCATTGAAAAACGTCCAGAAATGATTGAAGCTACTGACTGAATGAAAGGAGCTGGCATCTCACTCTCTTTGAATCTTCTTTATCATGCTAAGAGGAGCAGGAAAAAGCAAAAAATTTCAGAATTGCACCTTGCAATGCGGAGAAATTACTGTTTGTGCATTTACAATATTCATTGATTTTTGCCATTGAAAAACATCATGTTATTCATATACCAGAAATGATTGAAGCTACTGACTGAATGAAAGGAGCTGGCATCTCACTCTCTTTGAATCTTCTTTATCATGCTAAGAGGAGCAGGAAAAAGTAAAAAATTTCAGAATTGCACCTTGCAATGCGGAGAAATTACTGTTTGTGCATTTACAATATTCAATGATTTTTGCCATTGAAAAACGTCCAGAAATGATTGAAGCTACTGACTGAATGAAAGGAGCTGGCATCTCACTCTCTTTGAATCTTCTTTATCATGCTAAGAGGAGCAGGAAAAAGCAAAAAATTTCAGAATTGCACCTTGCAATGCGGAGAAATTACTGTTTGTGCATTTACAATATTCATTGATTTTTGCCATTGAAAAACATCATGTTATTCATATACCAGAAATGATTGAAGCTACTGACTGAATGAAAGGAGCTGGCATCTCACTCTCTTTGAATCTTCTTTATCATGCTAAGAGGAGCAGGAAAAAGTAAAAAATTTCAGAATTGCACCTTGCAATGCGGAGAAATTACTGTTTGTGCATTTACAATATTCAATGATTTTTGCCTTTGAAAAACGTCCAGAAATGATTGAAGCTACTGACTGAACGAAAGGAGCTGGCATCTCACTCTCTTTGAATCTTCTTTATCATGCTAAGAGGAGCAGGAAAAAGCAAAAAATTTCAGAATTGCACCTTGCAATGCGGAGAAATTACTGTTTGTGCATTTACAATATTCATTGATTTTTGCCATTGAAAAACATCATGTTATTCATATACCAGAAATGATTGATGCTACTGACTGAATGAAAGGAGCTGGCATCTCACTCTCTTTGAATGTTCTTTATCATGCTAAGAGGAGCAGGAAAAAGCAAAAAATTTCAGAATTGCACCTTGCAATGCGGAGAAATTACTGTTTGTGCATTTACAATATTCATTGATTTTTGCCATTGAAAAACATCATGTTATTCATATACCAGAAATGTTTGAAGCTACTGACTGAATGAAAGGAGCTGGCATCTCACTCTCTTTGAATCTTCTTTATCATGCTAAGAGGAGCAGGAAAAAGCAAAAAATTTCAGAATTGCACCTTGCAATGCGGAGAAATTACTGTTTGTGCATTTACAATATTCATTGATTTTTGCAATTGAAAAACGTCCAGAAATGATTGAAGCTACTGACTGAATGAAAGGAGCTGGCATCTCACTCTCTTTGAATCTTCTTTATCATGCTAAGAGGAGCAGGAAAAAGCAAAAAATTTCAGAATTGCACCTTGCAATGCGGAGAAATTACTGTTTGTGCATTTACAATATTCATTGATTTTTGCCATTGAAAAACATTATGTTATTCATATACCAGGAATGTTTGAAGCTACTGACTGAATGAAAGGAGCTGGCATCTCACTCTCTTTGAATCTTCTTTATCATGCTAAGAGGAGCAGGAAAAAGTAAAAAATTTCAGAATTGCACCTTGCAATGCGGAGAAATTACTGTTTGTGCATTTACAATATTCATTGATTTTTGCCATTGAAAAACGTCCAGAAATGATTGAAGCTACTGACTGAATGAAAGGAGCTGGCATCTCACTCTCTTTGAATCTTGTTTATCATGCTAAGAGGAGCAGGAAAAAGCAAAAAATTTCAGATTTGCACCTTGCAATGCGAAGAAATTACTGTTTGTGCATTTACAATATTCATTGATGTTTGCCATTGAAAAACGTCCAGAAATGATTGAAGCTACTGACTGAATGAAAGGAGCTGGCATCTCACTTTCTTTGAATCTTCTTTATTATGCTAAGAGGAGCAGGAAAAAGCAAAAAATTTCAGAATTGCACCTTGCAATGCGGAGAAATTACTGTTTGTGCATTTACAATATTCATTGATTTTTGCCATTGAAAAACATCATGTTATTCATATACCAGAAATGATTGAAGCTACTGACTGAATGAAAGGAGCTGGCATCTCACTCTCTTTGAATCTTCTTTATCATGCTAAGAGGAGCAGGAAAAAGTAAAAAATTTCAGAATTGCACCTTGCAATGCGGAGAAATTACTGTTTGTGCATTTACAATATTCAATGATTTTTGCCATTGAAAAACGTCCAGAAATGATTGAAGCTACTGACTGAATGAAAGGAGCTGGCATCTCACTCTCTTTGAATCTTCTTTATCATGCTAAGAGGAGCAGGAAAAAGCAAAAAATTTCAGAATTGCACCTTGCAATGCGGAGAAATTACTGTTTGTGCATTTACAATATTCATTGATTTTTGCCATTGAAAAACATCATGTTATTCATATACCAGAAATGATTGAAGCTACTGACTGAATGAAAGGAGCTGGCATCTCACTCTCTTTGAATCTTCTTTATCATGCTAAGAGGAGCAGGAAAAAGTAAAAAATTTCAGAATTGCACCTTGCAATGCGGAGAAATTACTGTTTGTGCATTTACAATATTCAATGATTTTTGCCTTTGAAAAACGTCCAGAAATGATTGAAGCTACTGACTGAACGAAAGGAGCTGGCATCTCACTCTCTTTGAATCTTCTTTATCATGCTAAGAGGAGCAGGAAAAAGCAAAAAATTTCAGAATTGCACCTTGCAATGCGGAGAAATTACTGTTTGTGCATTTACAATATTCATTGATTTTTGCCATTGAAAAACATCATGTTATTCATATACCAGAAATGTTTGAAGCTACTGACTGAATGAAAGGAGCTGGCATCTCACTCTCTTTGAATCTTCTTTATCATGCTAAGAGGAGCAGGAAAAAGCAAAAAATTTCAGAATTGCACCTTGCAATGCGGAGAAATTACTGTTTGTGCATTTACAATATTCATTGATTTTTGCAATTGAAAAACGTCCAGAAATGATTGAAGCTACTGACTGAATGAAAGGAGCTGGCATCTCACTCTCTTTGAATCTTCTTTATCATGCTAAGAGGAGCAGGAAAAAGCAAAAAATTTCAGAATTGCACCTTGCAATGCGGAGAAATTACTGTTTGTGCATTTACAATATTCATTGATTTTTGCCATTGAAAAACATTATGTTATTCATATACCAGGAATGTTTGAAGCTACTGACTGAATGAAAGGAGCTGGCATCTCACTCTCTTTGAATCTTCTTTATCATGCTAAGAGGAGCAGGAAAAAGTAAAAAATTTCAGAATTGCACCTTGCAATGCGGAGAAATTACTGTTTGTGCATTTACAATATTCATTGATTTTTGCCATTGAAAAACGTCCAGAAATGATTGAAGCTACTGACTGAATGAAAGGAGCTGGCATCTCACTCTCTTTGAATCTTGTTTATCATGCTAAGAGGAGCAGGAAAAAGCAAAAAATTTCAGAATTGCACCTTGCAATGCGAAGAAATTACTGTTTGTGCATTTACAATATTCATTGATGTTTGCCATTGAAAAACGTCCAGAAATGATTGAAGCTACTGACTGAATGAAAGGAGCTGGCATCTCACTTTCTTTGAATCTTCTTTATTATGCTAAGAGGAGCAGGAAAAAGCAAAAAATTTCAGAATTGCACCTTGCAATGCGGAGAAATTACTGTTTGTGCATTTACAATATTCATTGATTTTTGCCATTGAAAAACATCATGTTATTCATATACCAGAAATGATTGAAGCTACTGACTGAATGAAAGGAGCTGGCATCTCACTCTCTTTGAATCTTCTTTATCATGCTAAGAGGAGCAGGAAAAAGTAAAAAATTTCAGAATTGCACCTTGCAATGCGGAGAAATTACTGTTTGTGCATTTACAATATTCAATGATTTTTGCCATTGAAAAACGTCCAGAAATGATTGAAGCTACTGACTGAATGAAAGGAGCTGGCATCTCACTCTCTTTGAATCTTCTTTATCATGCTAAGAGGAGCAGGAAAAAGCAAAAAACTTCAGAATTGCACCTTGCAATGCGGAGAAATTACTGTTTGTGCATTTACAATATTCATTGATTTTTGCCATTGAAAAACATCATGTTATTCATATACCAGAAATGATTGAAGCTACTGACTGAATGAAAGGAGCTGGCATCTCACTCTCTTTGAATCTTCTTTATCATGCTAAGAGAAGCAGGAAAAAGTAAAAAATTTCAGAATTGCACCTTGCAATGCGGAGAAATTACTGTTTGTGCATTTACAATATTCAATGATTTTTGCCTTTGAAAAACGTCCAGAAATGATTGAAGCTACTGACTGAACGAAAGGAGCTGGCATCTCACTCTCTTTGAATCTTCTTTATCATGCTAAGAGGAGCAGGAAAAAGCACAAAATTTCAGAATTGCACCTTGCAATGCGGAGAAATTACTGTTTGTGCATTTACAATATTCATTGATTTTTGCCATTGAAAAACATCATGTTATTCATATACCAGAAATGTTTGAAGCTACTGACTGAATGAAAGGAGCTGGCATCTCACTCTCTTTGAATCTTCTTTATCATGCTAAGAGGAGCAGGAAAAAGCAAAAAATGTCAGAATTGCACCTTGCAATGCGGAGAAATTACTGTTTGTGCATTTACAATATTCATTGATTTTTGCCATTGAAAAACGTCCAGAAATGATTGAAGCTACTGACTGAATGAAAGGAGCTGGCATCTCACTCTGAATTTTCTTTATCATGCTAAGAGGAGCAGGAAAAAGCAAAAAATTTCAGAATTGCACCTTGCAATGCGGAGAAATTACTGTTTGTGCATTTACAATATTCATTGATTTTTGCCATTGAAAAACGTCCAGAAATGATTGAAGCTACTGACTGAATGAAAGGAGCTGGCATCTCACTCTCTTTGAATCTTCTTTATCATGCTAAGAGGAGCAGGAAAAAGCAAAAAATTTCAGAATTGCACCTTGCAATGCGGAGAAATTACTGTTTGTGCATTTACAATATTCATTGATTTTTGCCATTGAAAAACATCATGTTATTCATATACCAGAAATGATTGAAGCTACTGACTGAATGAAAGGAGCTGGCATCTCACTCTCTTTGAATCTTCTTTATCATGCTAAGAGGAGCAGGAAAAAGTAAAAAATTTCAGAATTGCACCTTGCAATGCGGAGAAATTACTGTTTGTGCATTTACAATATTCAATGATTTTTGCCATTGAAAAACGTCCAGAAATGATTGAAGCTACTGACTGAATGAAAGGAGCTGGCATCTCACTCTCTTTGAATCTTCTTTATCATGCTAAGAGGAGCAGGAAAAAGCAAAAAACTTCAGAATTGCACCTTGCAATGCGGAGAAATTACTGTTTGTGCATTTACAATATTCATTGATTTTTGCCATTGAAAAACATCATGTTATTCATATACCAGAAATGATTGAAGCTACTGACTGAATAAAAGGAGCTGGCATCTCACTCTCTTTGAATCTTCTTTATCATGCTAAGAGGAGCAGGAAAAAGTAAAAAATTTCAGAATTGCACCTTGCAATGCGGAGAAATTACTGTTTGTGCATTTACAATATTCAATGATTTTTGCCTTTGAAAAACGTCCAGAAATGATTGAAGCTACTGACTGAACGAAAGGAGCTGGCATCTCACTCTCTTTGAATCTTCTTTATCATGCTAAGAGGAGCAGGAAAAAGCAAAAAATTTCAGAATTGCACCTTGCAATGCGGAGAAATTACTGTTTGTGCATTTACAATATTCATTGATTTTTGCCATTGAAAAACATCATGTTATTCATATACCAGAAATGTTTGAAGCTACTGACTGAATGAAAGGAGCTGGCATCTCACTCTCTTTGAATCTTCTTTATCATGCTAAGAGGAGCAGGAAAAAGCAAAAAATTTCAGAATTGCACCTTGCAATGCGGAGAAATTACTGTTTGTGCATTTACAATATTCATTGATTTTTGCCATTGAAAAACGTCCAGAAATGATTGAAGCTACTGACTGAATGAAAGCAGCTGGCATCTCACTCTGAATTTTCTTTATCATGCTAAGAGGAGCAGGAAAAAGCAAAAAATTTCAGAATTGCACCTTGCAATGCGGAGAAATTACTGTTTGTGCATTTACAATATTCATTGATTTTTGCCATTGAAAAACGTCCAGAAATGATTGAAGCTACTGACTGAATGAAAGGAGCTGGCATCTCACTCTCTTTGAATCGTCTTTATCATGCTAAGAGGAGCAGGAAAAAGCAAAAAATTTCAGAATTGCACCTTGCAATGCGGAGAAATTACTGTTTGTGCATTTACAATATTCATTGATTTTTGCCATTGAAAAACATCATGTTATTCATATACCAGAAATGTTTGAAGCTACTGACTGAATGAAAGGAGCTGGCATCTCACTCTCTTTGAATCTTCTTTATCATGCTTGGATTAGCAGGAAAAAGCAAAAAATTTCAGAATTGCACCTTGCAATGTGGAGATATTACTGTTTGTGATTTACAATATTCATTGATTTTTGCCATTGAAAAACATGTTTTTCATATACCAGAAATGTTTGAAGCTACTGACTGAATGAAAGGAGCTGGCATCTCACTCTCTTTGAATCTTCTTTATCATGCTAGGATTAACAGGAAAAAGCAAAAAATTTCAGAATTGCACCTTGCAATGTGGAGATATTACTGTTTGTGCATTTACAATATTCATTGATTTTTGCCATTGAAAAACGTCCAGAAATGATTGAAGCTACTGACTGAATGAAAGCAGCTGGCATCTCACTCTGAATTTTTTTTATCATGCTAAGAGGAGCAGGAAAAAGCAAAAAATTTCAGAATTGCACCTTGCAATGCGGAGAAATTACTGTTTGTGCATTTACAATATTCATTGATTTTTGCCATTGAAAAACGTCCAGAAATGATTGAAGCTACTGACTGAATGAAAGGAGCTGGCATCTCACTCTCTTTGAATCGTCTTTATCATGCTAAGAGGAGCAGGAAAAAGCAAAAAATTTCAGAATTGCACCTTGCAATGGGGAGAAATTACTGTTTGTGCATTTACAATATTCATTGATTTTTGCCATTGAAAAACATCATGTTATTCATATACCAGAAATGTTTGAAGCTACTGACTGAATGAAAGGAGCTGGCATCTCACTCTCTTTGAATCTTCTTTATCATGCTAAGAGGAGCAGGAAAAAGCAAAAAATTTCAGAATTGCACCTTGCAATGCGGAGAAATTACTGTTTGTGCATTTACAATATTCATTGATTTTTGCCATTGAAAAACATCATGTTATTCATATACCAGAAATGTTTGAAGCTACTGACTGAATGAAAGGAGCTGGCATCTCACTCTCTTTGAATCTTCTTTATCATGCTTGGATTAGCAGGAAAAAGCAAAAAATTTCAGAATTGCACCTTGCAATGTGGAGATATTACTGTTTGTGCATTTACAATATTCATTGATTTTTGCCATTGAAAAACATGTTTTTCATATACCAGAAATGTTTGAAGCTACTGACTGAATGAAAGGAGCTGGCATCTCACTCTCTTTGAATCTTCTTTATCATGCTAAGATTAGCAGGAAAAAGCAAAAAATTTCAGAATTGCACCTTGCAATGTGGAGATATTACTGTTTGTGCATTTACAATATTCATTGATTTTTGCCATTGAAAAACATGTTTTTCATATACCAGAAATGTTTGAAGCTACTGACTGAATGAAAGGAGCTGGCATCTCACTCTCTTTGAATCTTCTTTATCATGCTAGGATTAACAGGAAAAAGCAAAAAATTTCAGAATTGCACCTTGCAATGTGGAGATATTACTGTTTGTGCATTTACAATATTCATTGATTTTTGCCATTGAAAAACGTCCAGAAATGTTTGAAGCTACTGACTGAATGAAAGGAGCTGGCATCTCACTCTCTTTGAATCTTCTTTATCATGCTAGGATTAGCAGGAAAAAGCAAAAAATTTAAGAATTGCACCTTGCAATGTGGAGATATTGCTGTTTGTGCATTTACAATATTCATTGATTTTTGCCATTGAAAAACATGTTTTTCATATACAAGAAATGTTTGAAGCTACTGACTGAATGAAAGGAGCTGGCATCTCACTCTCTTTGAATCTTCTTTATCATGCTAGGATTAGCAGGAAAAAGCAAAAAATTTCAGAATTGCACCTTGCAATGTGGAGATATTACTGTTTGTGCATTTACAATATTCATTGATTTTTGCCATTGAAAAACGTCCAGAAATGTTTGAAGCTACTGACTGAATGAAAGGAGCTGGCATCTCACTCTCTTTGAATCTTCTTTATCATGCTAGGATTAGCAGGAAAAAGCAAAAAATTTCAGAATTGCACCTTGCAATGTGGAGATATTACTGTTTGTGCATTTACAATATTCATTGATTTTTGCCATTGAAAAACATGTTTTTCATATACCAGAAATGTTTGAAGCTACTGACTTGAATGAAAGGAGCTGGCATCTCACTCTCTTTGAATCTTCTTTATCATGCTAGGATTAACAGGAAAAAGCAAAAAATTTCAGAATTGCACCTTGCAATGTGGAGATATTACTGTTTGTGCATTTACAATATTCATTGATTTTTGCCATTGAAAAACGTCCAGAAATGTTTGAAGCTACTGACTGAATGAAAGGAGCTGGTATCTCACTCTCTTTGAATCTTCTTTATCATGCTAGGATTAGCAGGAAAAAGCAAAAAATTTCAGAATTGCACCTTGCAATGTGGAGATATTACTGTTTGTGCATTTACAATATTCATTGATTTTTGCCATTGAAAAACATGTTTTTCATATACAAGAAATGTTTGAAGCTACTGACTGAATGAAAGGAGCTGGCATCTCACTCTCTTTGAATCTTCTTTATCATGCTAGGATTAGCAGGAAAAAGCAAAAAATTTCAGAATTGCACCTTGCAATGTGGAGATATTACTGTTTGTGCATTTACAATATTCATTGATTTTTGCCATTGAAAAACGTCCAGAAATGTTTGAAGCTACTGACTGAATGAAATTAGCTGGCATCTCACTCTCTTTGAATCTTCTTTATCATGCTAGGATTAGCAGGAAAAAGCAAAAAATTTCAGAATTGCACCTTGCAATGTGGAGATATTACTGTTTGTGCATTTACAATATTCATTGATTTTGCCATTGAAAAACGTCCAGAAATGTTTGAAGCTACTGACTGAATGAAAGGAGCTGGCATCTCACTCTCTTTGAATCTTCTTTATCATGCTAGGATTAGCAGGAAAAAGCAAAAAATTTCAGAATTGCACCTTGCAATGTGGAGATATTACTGTTTGTGCATTTACAATATCCATTGATTTTTGCCATTGAAAAACATGTTTTTCATATACCAGAAATGTTTGAAGCTACTGACGGAATGAAAGGAGCTGGCATCTCACTCTCTTTGAATCTTCTTTATCATGCTAGGATTAGCAGGAAAAAGCAAAAAATTTCAGAATTGCACCTTGCAATGTGGAGATATTACTGTTTGTGCATTTACAATATTCATTGATTTTTGCCATTGAAAAACATGTTTTTCATATACCAGAAATGTTTGAAGCTACTGACTGAATGAAAGGAGCTGGCATCTCACTGTCTTTGAATCTTCTTTATCATGCTAGGATTAACAGGAAAAAGCAAAAAATTTCAGAATTGCACCTTGCAATGTGGAGATATTACTGTTTGTGCATTTACAATATTCATTGATTTTGCCATTGAAAAACGTCCAGAAATGTTTGAAGCTACTGACTGAATGAAAGGAGCTGGCATCTCACTCTCTTTGAATCTTCTTTATCATGCTAGGATAAGCAGGAAAAAGCAAAAAATTTCAGAATTGCACCTTGCAATGTGGAGATATTACTGTTTGTGCATTTACAATATTCATTGATTTTTGCCATTGAAAAACATGTTTTTCATATACCAGAAATGTTTGAAGCTACTGACGGAATGAAAGGAGCTGGCATCTCACTCTCTTTGAATCTTCTTTATCATGCTAGGATTAGCAGGAAAAAGCAAAAAATTTCAGAATTGCACCTTGCAATGTGGAGATATTACTGTTTGTGCATTTACAATATTCATTGATTTTTGCCATTGAAAAACATGTTTTTCATATACCAGAAATGTTTGAAGCTACTGACTGAATGAAAGGAGCTGGCATCTCACTGTCTTTGAATCTTCTTTATCATGCTAGGATTAACAGGAAAAAGCAAAAAATTTCAGAATTGCACCTTGCAATGTGGAGATATTACTGTTTGTGCATTTACAATATTCATTGATTTTGCCATTGAAAAACGTCCAGAAATGTTTGAAGCTACTGACTGAATGAAAGGAGCTGGCATCTCACTCTCTTTGAATCTTCTTTATCATGCTAGGATTAGCAGGAAAAAGCAAAAAAATTTCAGAATTGCACCTTGCAATGTGGAGATATTACTGTTTGTGCATTTACAATATTCATTGATTTTTGCCATTGAAAAACATGTTTTTCATATACCAGAAATGTTTGAAGCTACTGACTGAATGAAAGGAGCTGGCATCTCACTCTCTTTGAATCTTCTTTATCATGCTAGGATAAGCAGGAAAAAGCAAAAAATTTCAGAATTGCACCTTGCAATGTGGAGATATTACTGTTTGTGCATTTACAATATTCATTGATTTTTGCCATTGAAAAACATGTTTTTCATATACCAGAAATGTTTGAAGCTACTGACTTGAATGAAAGGAGCTGGCATCTCACTCTCTTTGAATCTTCTTTATCATGCTAGGATTAACAGGAAAAAGCAAAAAATTTCAGAATTGCACCTTGCAATGTGGAGATATTACTGTTTGTGCATTTACAATATTCATTGATTTTTGCCATTGAAAAACGTCCAGAAATGTTTGAAGCTACTGACTGAATGAAAGGAGCTGGTATCTCACTCTCTTTGAATCTTCTTTATCATGCTAGGATTAGCAGGAAAAAGCAAAAAATTTCAGAATTGCACCTTGCAATGTGGAGATATTACTGTTTATGCATTTACAATATTCATTGATTTTTGCCATTGAAAAACATGTTTTTCATATACAAGAAATGTTTGAAGCTACTGACTGAATGAAAGGAGCTGGCATCTCACTCTCTTTGAATCTTCTTTATCATGCTAGGATTAGCAGGAAAAAGCAAAAAATTTCAGAATTGCACCTTGCAATGTGGAGATATTACTGTTTGTGCATTTACAATATCCATTGATTTTTGCCATTGAAAAACGTCCAGAAATGTTTGAAGCTACTGACTGAATGAAATTAGCTGGCATCTCACTCTCTTTGAATCTTCTTTATCATGCTAGGATTAGCAGGAAAAAGCAAAAAATTTCAGAATTGCACCTTGCAATGTGGAGATATTACTGTTTGTGCATTTACAATATTCATTGATTTTTGCCATTGAAAAACATGTTTTTCATATACCAGAAATGTTTGAAGCTACTGACTGAATGAAAGGAGCTGGTATCTCACTCTCTTTGAATCTTCTTTATCATGCTAGGATTAACAGGAAAAAGCAAAAAATTTCAGAATTGCACCTTGCAATGTGGAGATATTACTGTTTGTGCATTTACAATATTCATTGATTTTTGCCATTGAAAAACATGTTTTTCATATACCAGAAATGTTTGAAGCTACTGACTGAATGAAAGGAGCTGGCATCTCACTCTCTTTGAATCTTCTTTATCATGCTAGGATTAGCAGGAAAAAGCAAAAAATTTCAGAATTGCACCTTGCAATGTGGAGATATTACTGTTTGTGCATTTACAATATTCATTGATTTTTGCCATTGAAAAACATGTTTTTCATATACCAGAAATGTTTGAAGCTACTGACTGAATGAAAGGAGCTGGCATCTCACTCTCTTTGAATCTTCTTTATCATGCTAGGATTAACAGGAAAAAACAAAAAAATTCAGAATTGCACCTTGCAATGTGGAGATATTACTGTTTGTGCATTTACAATATTCATTGATTTTTGTCATTGAAAAACATGTTTTTCATATACCAGAAATGTTTGAAGCTACTGACTGAATGAAAGGAGCTGGCATCTCACTCTCTTTGAATCTTCTTTATCATGCTAGGATTAACAGGAAAAAGCAAAAAATTTCAGAATTGCACCTTGCAATGTGGAGATATTACTGTTTGTGCATTTACAATATTCATTGATTTTTGCCATTGAAAAACGTCCAGAAATGTTTGAAGCTACTGACTGAATGAAAGGAGCTGGCATCTCACTCTCTTTGAATCTTCTTTATCATGCTAGGATTAGCAGGAAAAAGCAAAAAATTTCAGAATTGCACCTTGCAATGTGGAGATATTACTGTTTGTGCATTTACAATATTCATTGATTTTTGCCATTGAAAAACGTCCAGAAATGTTTGAAGCTACTGACTGAATGAAAGGAGCTGGCATCTCACTCTCTTTGAATCTTCTTTATCATGCTAGGATTAGCAGGAAAAAGCAAAAAATTTCAGAATTGCACCTTGCAATGTGGAGATATTACTGTTTGTGCATTTACAATATTCATTGATTTTTGCCATTGAAAAACATGTTTTTCATATACCAGAAATGTTTGAAGCTACTGACTGAATGAAAGGAGCTGGCATCTCACTCTCTTTGAATCTTCTTTATCATGCTAGGATTAGCAGGAAAAAGCAAAAAATTTCAGAATTGCACCTTGCAATGTGGAGATATTACTGTTTGTGCATTTACAATATTCATTGATTTTTGCCATTGAAAAACATGTTTTTCATATACCAGAAATGTTTGAAGCTACTGACTGAATGAAAGGAGCTGGCATCTCACTCTCTTTAAATCTTCTTTATCATGCTAGGATTAACAGGAAAAAGCAAAAAATTTCAGAATTGCACCTTGCAATGTGGAGATATTACTGTTTGTGCATTTACAATATTCATTGATTTTTGCCATTGAAAAACGTCCAGAAATGTTTGAAGCTACTGACTGAATGAAAGGAGCTGGCATCTCACTCTCTTTGAATCTTCTTTATCATGCTAGGATTAGCAGGAAAAAGCAAAAAATTTCAGAATTGCACCTTGCAATGCGGAGAAATTACTGTTTGTGCATTTACAATATTCATTGATTTTTGCCATTGAAAAACATCAATCATTTCTGGTATATGAATAACATGATATTTTTCAATGGCAAAAATCAATGAATTTTGTAAATGCACAAACAGTAATTTCTCCGCATTGCAAGGCGCAATTCTGAAATTTTTTGCTTTTTCCTGCTCCTCTTAGCATGATAAAGAAGATTCAAAGAGAGTGAGATGCCAGCTCCTTTCATTCAGTCAGTAGCTTCAATCATTTCTGGACGTTTTTCAATGGCAAAAATCAATGAATATTGTAAATGCACAAACAGTAATTTCTCCGCATTGCAAGGTGCAATTCTGAAATTTTTTGCTTTTTCCTGCTCCTCTTAGCATGATAAAGAAGATTCAAAGAGAGTGAGATGCCAGCTCCTTTCATTCAGTCAGTACCTTCAATCATTTCTGGACGTTTTTCAATGGCAAAAATCAATGAATATTGTAAATGCACAAACAGTAATTTCTCCGCATTGCAAGGTGCAATTCTGAAATTTTTTGCTTTTTCCTGCTCCTCTTAGCATGATAAAGAAGATTCAAAGAGAGTGAGATGCCAGCTCCTTTCATTCAGTCAGTAGCTTCAATCATTTCTGGACGCTTTTCAATGGCAAAAATCAATGAATATTGTAAATGCACAAACTGTAATTTCTCCGCATTGCAAGGTGCAATTCTGAAATTTTTTGCTTTTTCCTGCTCCTCTTAGCATGATAAAGAAGATTCAAAGAGAGTGAGATGCCAGCTCCTTTCATTCAGTCAGTAGCTTCAATCATTTTTGGTATATGAATAACATGATGTTTTTCAATAGCAAAAATCAATGAATATTGTAAATGCACAAACAGTAATTTCTCCGCATTGCAAGGTGCAATTCTGAAATTTTTTGCTTTTTCCTGCTCCTCTTAGCATGATAAAGAAGATTCAAAGAGAGTGAGATGCCAGCTCCTTTCATTCAGTCAGTAGCTTCAATCATTTCTGGACGTTTTTCAATGGCAAAAATCAATGAATATTGTAAATGCACAAACAGTAATTTCTCCGCATTGCAAGGTGCAATTCTGAAATTTTTTGCTTTTTCCTGCTCCTCTTAGCATGATAAAGAAGATTCAAAGAGAGTGAGATGCCAGCTCCTTTCATTCAGTCAGTAGCTTCAATCATTTCTGGACGTTTTTCAATGGCAAAAATCAATGAATATTGTAAATGCACAAACTATAATTTCTCCGCATTGCAAGGTGCAATTCTGAAATTTTTTGCTTTTTCCTGCTCCTCTTAGCATGATAAAGAAGATTCAAAGAGAGTGAGATGCCAGCTCCTTTCATTCAGTCAGTAGCTTCAATCATTTCTGGTATATGAATAACATGATGTTTTTCAATAGCAAAAATCAATGAATATTGTAAATGCACAAACAGTAATTTCTCCGCATTGCAAGGTGCAATTCTGAAAGTTTTTGCTTTTTCCTGCTCCTCTTAGCATGATAAAGAAGATTCAAAGAGAGTGAGATGCCAGCTCCTTTCATTCAGTCAGTAGCTTCAATCATTTCTGGACGTTTTTCAATGGCAAAAATCAATGAATATTGTAAATGCACAAACAGTAATTTCTCCGCATTGCAAGGTGCAATTCTGAAATTTTTTGCTTTTTCCTGCTCCTCTTAGCATGATAAACAAGATTCAAAGAGAGTGAGATGCCAGCTCCTTTCATTCAGTCAGTAGCTTCAATCATTTCTGGACGTTTTTCAATGGCAAAAATCATTGAATATTGTAAATGCACAAACAGTAATTTCTCCGCATTGCAAGGTGCAATTCTGAAATTTTTTGCTTTTTCCTGCTCCTCTTAGCATGATAAAGAAGATTCAAAGAGAGTGAGATGCCAGCTCCTTTCATTCAGTCAGTAGCTTCAAACATTTCTGGTATATGAATAACATGATGTTTTTCAATGGCAAAAATCAATGAATATTGTAAATGCACAAACAGTAATTTCTCCGCATTGCAAGGTGCAATTCTGAAATTTTTTGCTTTTTCCTGCTCCTCTTAGCATGATAAAGAAGATTCAAAGAGAGTGAGATGCCAGCTCCTTTCGTTCAGTCAGTAGCTTCAATCATTTCTGGACGTTTTTCAATGGCAAAAATCATTGAATATTATAAATGCACAAACAGTAATTTCTCCGCATTGCAAGGTGCAATTCTGAAATTTTTTACTTTTTCCTGCTCCTCTTAGCATGATAAAGAAGATTCAAAGAGAGTGAGATGCCAGCTCCTTTCATTCAGTCAGTAGCTTCAATCATTTCTGGTATATGAATAACATGATGTTTTTCAATGGCAAAAATCAATGAATATTGTAAATGCACAAACAGTAATTTCTCCGCATTGCAAGGTGCAATTCTGAAATTTTTTGCTTTTTCCTGCTCCTCTTAGCATGATAAAGAAGATTCAAAGAGAGTGAGATGCCAGCTCCTTTCATTCAGTCAGTAGCTTCAATCATTTCTGGACGTTTTTCAATGGCAAAAATCAATGAATATTGTAAATGCACAAACAGTAATTTCTCCGCATTGCAAGGTGCAATTCTGAAATTTTTTGCTTTTTCCTGCTCCTCTTAGCATGATAAAGAAGATTCAAAGAGAGTGAGATGCCAGCTCCTTTCATTCAGTCAGTAGCTTCAATCATTTCTGGACGTTTTTCAATGGCAAAAATCATTGAATATTGTAAATGCACAAACAGTAATTTCTCCGCATTGCAAGGTGCAATTCTGAAATTTTTTACTTTTTCCTGCTCCTCTTAGCATGATAAAGAAGATTCAAAGAGAGTGAGATGCCAGCTCCTTTCATTCAGTCAGTAGCTTCAATCATTTCTGGTATATGAATAACATGATGTTTTTCAATCGCAAAAATCAATGAATATTGTAAATGCACAAACAGTAATTTCTCCGCATTGCAAGGTGCAATTCTGAAATGTTTTGCTTTTTCCTGCTCCTCTTAGCATGATAAAGAAGATTCAAAGAGAGTGAGATGCCAGCTCCTTTTATTCAGTCAGTAGCTTCAATCATTTCTGGACGTTTTTCAATGGCAAAAATCAATGAATATTGTAAATGCACAAACAGTAATTTCTCCGCATTGCAAGGTGCAATTCTGAAATTTTTTGCTTTTTCCTGCTCCTCTTAGCATGACAAAGAAGATTCAAAGAGAGTGAGATGCCAGATCCTTTCCTTCAGTCAGTATCTTCAATCATTTCTGGTATATGAATAACATGATGTTTTTCAATGGCAAAAATCAATGAATTTTGTAAATGCACAAACAGTAATTTCTCCGCATTGCAAGGCGCAATTCTGAAATTTTTTGCTTTTTCCTGCTCCTCTTAGCATGATAAAGAAGATTCAAAGAGAGTGAGATGCCAGCTCCTTTCATTCAGTCAGTAGCTTCAATCATTTCTGGACATTTTTCAATGGCAAAAATCAATGAATATTGTAAATGCACAAACAGTAATTTCTCCGCATTGCAAGGTGCAATTCTGAAATTTTTTGCTTTTTCCTGCTCCTCTTAGCATGATAAAGAAGATTCAAAGAGAGTGAGATGCCAGCTCCTTTCATTCAGTCAGTAGCTTCAATCATTTCTGGACGTTTTTCAATGGCAAAAATCAATGAATATTGTAAATGCACAAACAGTAATTTCTCCGCATTGCAAGGTGCAATTCTGAAATTTTTTGCTTTTTCCTGCTCCTCTTAGCATGATAAAGAAGATTCAAAGAGAGTGAGATGCCAGCTCCTTTCATTCAGTCAGTAGCTTCAATCATTTCTGGACGTTTTTCAATGGCAAAAATCATTGAATATTGTAAATGCACAAACAGTAATTTCTCCGCATTGCAAGGTGCAATTCTGAAATTTTTTACTTTTTCCTGCTCCTCTTAGCATGATAAAGAAGATTCAAAGAGAGTGAGATGCCAGCTCCTTTCATTCAGTCAGTAGCTTCAATCATTTCTGGTATATGAATAACATGATGTTTTTCAATCGCAAAAATCAATGAATATTGTAAATGCACAAACAGTAATTTCTCCGCATTGCAAGGTGCAATTCTGAAATGTTTTGCTTTTTCCTGCTCCTCTTAGCATGATAAAGAAGATTCAAAGAGAGTGAGATGCCAGCTCCTTTCATTCAGTCAGTAGCTTCAATCATTTCTGGACGTTTTTCAATGGCAAAAATCAATGAATATTGTAAATGCACAAACAGTAATTTCTCCGCATTGCAAGGTGCAATTCTGAAATTTTTTGCTTTTTCCTGCTCCTCTTAGCATGACAAAGAAGATTCAAAGAGAGTGAGATGCCAGATCCTTTCCTTCAGTCAGTAGCTTCAATCATTTCTGGTATATGAATAACATGATGTTTTTCAATGGCAAAAATCAAAGAATTTTGTAAATGCACAAACAGTAATTTCTCCGCATTGCAAGGCGCAATTCTGAAATTTTTTGCTTTTTCCTGCTCCTCTTAGCATGATAAAGAAGATTCAAAGAGAGTGAGATGCCAGCTCCTTTCATTCAGTCAGTAGCTTCAATCATTTCTGGACATTTTTCAATGGCAAAAATCAATGAATATTGTAAATGCACAAACAGTAATTTCTCCGCATTGCAAGGTGCAATTCTGAAATTTTTTGCTTTTTCCTGCTCCTCTTAGCATGATAAAGAAGATTCAAAGAGAGTGAGATGCCAGCTCCTTTCATTCAGTCAGTAGCTTCAATCATTTCTGGACGTTTTTCAATGGCAAAAATCAATGAATATTGTAAATGCACAAACAGTAATTTCTCCGCATTGCAAGGTGCAATTCTGAAATTTTTTGCTTTTTCCTGCTCCTCTTAGCATGATAAAGAAGATTCAAAGAGAGTGAGATGCCAGCTCCTTTCATTCAGTCAGTAGCTTCAATCATTTCTGGACGTTTTTCAATGGCAAAAATCAATGAATATTGTAAATGCACAAACTGCAATTTCTCCGCATTGCAAGGTGCAATTCTGAAATTTTTTGCTTTTTCCTGCTCCTCTTAGCATGATAAAGAAGATTCAAAGAGAGTGAGATGCCAGCTCCTTTCATTCAGTCAGTAGCTTCAATCATTTCTGGTATATGAATAACATGATGTTTTTCAATGGCAAAAATCAATGAATATTGTAAATGCACAAACAGTAATTTCTCCGCATTGCAAGGTGCAATTCTGAAATTTTTTGCTTTTTCCTGCTCCTCTTAGCATGATAAAGAAGATTCAAAGAGAGTGAGATGCCAGCTCCTTTCATTCAGTCAGTAGCTTCAATCATTTCTGGACGTTTTTCAATGGCAAAAATCATTGAATATTGTAAATGCACAAACAGTAATTTCTCCGCATTGCAAGGTGCAATTCTGAAATTTTTTACTTTTTCCTGCTCCTCTTAGCATGATAAAGAAGATTCAAAGAGAGTGAGATGCCAGCTCCTTTCATTCAGTCAGTAGCTTCAATCATTTCTGGTATATGAATAACATGATGTTTTTCAATCGCAAAAATCAATGAATATTGTAAATGCACAAACAGTAATTTCTCCGCATTGCAAGGTGCAATTCTGAAATGTTTTGCTTTTTCCTGCTCCTCTTAGCATGATAAAGAAGATTCAAAGAGAGTGAGATGCCAGCTCCTTTCATTCAGTCAGTAGCTTCAATCATTTCTGGACGTTTTTCAATGGCAAAAATCAATGAATATTGTAAATGCACAAACAGTAATTTCTCCGCATTGCAAGGTGCAATTCTGAAATTTTTTGCTTTTTCCTGCTCCTCTTAGCATGACAAAGAAGATTCAAAGAGAGTGAGATGCCAGATCCTTTCCTTCAGTCAGTAGCTTCAATCATTTCTGGTATATGAATAACATGATGTTTTTCAATGGCAAAAATCAATGAATTTTGTAAATGCACAAACAGTAATTTCTCCGCATTGCAAGGCGCAATTCTGAAATTTTTTGCTTTTTCCTGCTCCTCTTAGCATGATAAAGAAGATTCAAAGAGAGTGAGATGCCAGCTCCTTTCATTCAGTCAGTAGCTTCAATCATTTCTGGACATTTTTCAATGGCAAAAATCAATGAATTTTGTAAATGCACAAACAGTAATTTCTCCGCATTGCAAGGCGCAATTCTGAAATTTTTTGCTTTTTCCTGCTCCTCTTAGCATGATAAAGAAGATTCAAAGAGAGTGAGATGCCAGCTCCTTTCATTCAGTCAGTAGCTTCAATCATTTCTGGACATTTTTCAATGGCAAAAATCAATGAATATTGTAAATGCACAAACAGTAATTTCTCCGCATTGCAAGGTGCAATTCTGAAATTTTTTGCTTTTTCCTGCTCCTCTTAGCATGATAAAGAAGATTCAAAGAGAGTGAGATGCCAGCTCCTTTCATTCAGTCAGTAGCTTCAATCATTTCTGGACGTTTTTCAATGGCAAAAATCAATGAATATTGTAAATGCACAAACAGTAATTTCTCCGCATTGCAAGGTGCAATTCTGAAATTTTTTGCTTTTTCCTGCTCCTCTTAGCATGATAAAGAAGATTCAAAGAGAGTGAGATGCCAGCTCCTTTCATTCAGTCAGTAGCTTCAATCATTTCTGGACGTTTTTCAATGGCAAAAATCATTGAATATTGTAAATGCACAAACAGTAATTTCTCCGCATTGCAAGGTGCAATTCTGAAATTTTTTACTTTTTCCTGCTCCTCTTAGCATGATAAAGAAGATTCAAAGAGAGTGAGATGCCAGCTCCTTTCATTCAGTCAGTAGCTTCAATAATTTCTGGTATATGAATAACATGATGTTTTTCAATCGCAAAAATCAATGAATATTGTAAATGCACAAACAGTAATTTCTCCGCATTGCAAGGTGCAATTCTGAAATGTTTTGCTTTTTCCTGCTCCTCTTAGCATGATAAAGAAGATTCAAAGAGAGTGAGATGCCAGCTCCTTTCATTCAGTCAGTAGCTTCAATCATTTCTGGACGTTTTTCAATGGCAAAAATCAATGAATATTGTAAATGCACAAACAGTAATTTCTCCGCATTGCAAGGTGCAATTCTGAAATTTTTTGCTTTTTCCTGCTCCTTTTAGCATGACAAAGAAGATTCAAAGAGAGTGAGATGCCAGATCCTTTCCTTCAGTCAGTAGCTTCAATCATTTCTGGTATATGAATAACATGATGTTTTTCAATGGCAAAAATCAAAGAATTTTGTAAATGCACAAACAGTAATTTCTCCGCATTGCAAGGCGCAATTCTGAAATTTTTTGCTTTTTCCTGCTCCTCTTAGCATGATAAAGAAGATTCAAAGAGAGTGAGATGCCAGCTCCTTTCATTCAGTCAGTAGCTTCAATCATTTCTGGACATTTTTCAATGGCAAAAATCAATGAATATTGTAAATGCACAAACAGTAATTTCTCCGCATTGCAAGGTGCAATTCTGAAATTTTTTGCTTTTTCCTGCTCCTCTTAGCATGATAAAGAAGATTCAAAGAGAGTGAGATGCCAGCTCCTTTCATTCAGTCAGTAGCTTCAATCATTTCTGGACGTTTTTCAATGGCAAAAATCAATGAATATTGTAAATGCACAAACAGTAATTTCTCCGCATTGCAAGGTGCAATTCTGAAATTTTTTGCTTTTTCCTGCTCCTCTTAGCATGATAAAGAAGATTCAAAGAGAGTGAGATGCCAGCTCCTTTCATTCAGTCAGTAGCTTCAATCATTTCTGGTATATGAATAACATGATGTTTTTCAATCGCAAAAATCAATGAATATTGTAAATGCACAAACAGTAATTTCTCCGCATTGCAAGGTGCAATTCTGAAATGTTTTG
Source organism: Phyllobates terribilis (assembly GCF_046119375.1). Classification (NCBI taxonomy): domain Eukaryota; kingdom Metazoa; phylum Chordata; class Amphibia; order Anura; family Dendrobatidae; genus Phyllobates; species Phyllobates terribilis. The sequence continues at coordinate 114,665 of NW_027364363.1, forward strand.
CTTTTTAATGCTCCTCTTAGCATGATAAAGAAGATTCAAAGAGAGTGAGATGCCAGCTCCTTTCATTCAGTCAGTAGCTTCAATCATTTCTGGACGTTTTTCAATGGCAAAAATCAATGAATATTGTAAATGCACAAACAGTAATTTCTCCGCATTGCAAGGTGCAATTCTGAAATTTTTTGCTTTTTCCTGCTCCTCTTAGCATGACAAAGAAGATTCAAAGAGAGTGAGATGCCAGATCCTTTCCTTCAGTCAGTAGCTTCAATCATTTCTGGTATATGAATAACATGATGTTTTTCAATGGCAAAAATCAATGAATTTTGTAAATGCACAAACAGTAATTTCTCCGCATTGCAAGGCGCAATTCTGAAATTTTTTGCTTTTTCCTGCTCCTCTTAGCATGATAAAGAAGATTCAAAGAGAGTGAGATGCCAGCTCCTTTCATTCAGTCAGTAGCTTCAATCATTTCTGGACATTTTTCAATGGCAAAAATCAATGAATATTGTAAATGCACAAACAGTAATTTCTCCGCATTGCAAGGTGCAATTCTGAAATTTTTTGCTTTTTCCTGCTCCTCTTAGCATGATAAAGAAGATTCAAAGAGAGTGAGATGCCAGCTCCTTTCATTCAGTCAGTAGCTTCAATCATTTCTGGACGTTTTTCAATGGCAAAAATCATTGAATATTGTAAATGCACAAACAGTAATTTCTCCGCATTGCAAGGTGCAATTCTGAAATTTTTTACTTTTTCCTGCTCCTCTTAGCATGATAAAGAAGATTCAAAGAGAGTGAGATGCCAGCTCCTTTCATTCAGTCAGTAGCTTCAATCATTTCTGGTATATGAATAACATGATGTTTTTCAATCGCAAAAATCAATGAATATTGTAAATGCACAAACAGTAATTTCTCCGCATTGCAAGGTGCAATTCTGAAATGTTTTGCTTTTTCCTGCTCCTCTTAGCATGATAAAGAAGATTCAAAGAGAGTGAGATGCCAGCTCCTTTCATTCAGTCAGTAGCTTCAATCATTTCTGGACGTTTTTCAATGGCAAAAATCAATGAATATTGTAAATGCACAAACAGTAATTTCTCCGCATTGCAAGGTGCAATTCTGAAATTTTTTGCTTTTTCCTGCTCCTCTTAGCATGACAAAGAAGATTCAAAGAGAGTGAGATGCCAGATCCTTTCCTTCAGTCAGTAGCTTCAATCATTTCTGGTATATGAATAACATGATGTTTTTCAATGGCAAAAATCAATGAATTTTGTAAATGCACAAACAGTAATTTCTCCGCATTGCAAGGCGCAATTCTGAAATTTTTTGCTTTTTCCTGCTCCTCTTAGCATGATAAAGAAGATTCAAAGAGAGTGAGATGCCAGCTCCTTTCATTCAGTCAGTAGCTTCAATCATTTCTGGACATTTTTCAATGGCAAAAATCAATGAATATTGTAAATGCACAAACAGTAATTTCTCCGCATTGCAAGGTGCAATTCTGAAATTTTTTGCTTTTTCCTGCTCCTCTTAGCATGATAAAGAAGATTCAAAGAGAGTGAGATGCCAGCTCCTTTCATTCAGTCAGTAGCTTCAATCATTTCTGGACGTTTTTCAATGGCAAAAATCAATGAATATTGTAAATGCACAAACAGTAATTTCTCCGCATTGCAAGGTGCAATTCTGAAATTTTTTGCTTTTTCCTGCTCCTCTTAGCATGATAAAGAAGATTCAAAGAGAGTGAGATGCCAGCTCCTTTCATTCAGTCAGTAGCTTCAATCATTTCTGGACGTTTTTCAATGGCAAAAATCAATGAATATTGTAAATGCACAAACTGCAATTTCTCCGCATTGCAAGGTGCAATTCTGAAATTTTTTGCTTTTTCCTGCTCCTCTTAGCATGATAAAGAAGATTCAAAGAGAGTGAGATGCCAGCTCCTTTCATTCAGTCAGTAGCTTCAATCATTTCTGGTATATGAATAACATGATGTTTTTCAATGGCAAAAATCAATGAATATTGTAAATGCACAAACAGTAATTTCTCCGCATTGCAAGGTGCAATTCTGAAATTTTTTGCTTTTTCCTGCTCCTCTTAGCATGATAAAGAAGATTCAAAGAGAGTGAGATGCCAGCTCCTTTCATTCAGTCAGTAGCTTCAATCATTTCTGGACGTTTTTCAATGGCAAAAATCAATGAATATTGTAAATGCACAAACTGCAATTTCTCCGCATTGCAAGGTGCAATTCTGAAATTTTTTGCTTTTTCCTGCTCCTCTTAGCATGATAAAGAAGATTCAAAGAGAGTGAGATGCCAGCTCCTTTCATTCAGTCAGTAGCTTCAATCATTTCTGGTATATGAATAACATGATGTTTTTCAATAGCAAAAATCAATGAATATTGTAAATGCACAAACAGTAATTTCTCCGCATTGCAAGGTGCAATTCTGAAATTTTTGGCTTTTTCCTGCTCCTCTTAGCATGATAAAGAAGATTCAAAGAGAGTGAGATGCCAGCTCCTTTCATTCAGTCAGTAGCTTCAATCATTTCTGGACGTTTTTCAATGGCAAAAATCAATGAATATTGTAAATGCACAAACAGTAATTTCTCCGCATTGCAAGGTGCAATTCTGAAATTTTTTGCTTTTTCCTGCTCCTCTTAGCATGATAAACAAGATTCAAAGAGAGTGAGATGCCAGCTCCTTTCATTCAGTCAGTAGCTTCAATCATTTCTGGACGTTTTTCAATGGCAAAAATCATTGAATATTGTAAATGCACAAACAGTAATTTCTCCGCATTGCAAGGTGCAATTCTGAAATTTTTTACTTTTTCCTGCTCCTCTTAGCATGATAAAGAAGATTCAAAGAGAATGAGATGCCAGCTCCTTTCATTCAGTCAGTAGCTTCAATCATTTCTGGTATATGAATAACATGATGTTTTTCAATCGCAAAAATCAATGAATATTGTAAATGCACAAACAGTAATTTCTCCGCATTGCAAGGTGCAATTCTGAAATTTTTTGCTTTTTCCTGCTCCTCTTAGCATGATAAAGAAGATTCAAAGAGAGTGAGATGCCAGCTCCTTTCATTCAGTCAGTAGCTTCAATCATTTCTGGACGTTTTTCAATGGCAAAAATCAATGAATATTGTAAATGCACAAACAGTAATTTCTCCGCATTGCAAGGTGCAATTCTGAAATTTTTTGCTTTTTCCTGCTCCTCTTAGCATGATAAAGAAGATTCAAAGAGAGTGAGATGCCAGCTCCTTTCCTTCAGTCAGTAGCTTCAATCATTTCTGGTATATGAATAACATGATGTTTTTCAATGGCAAAAATCAATGAATTTTGTAAATGCACAAACAGCAATTTCTCCGCATTGCAAGGCGCAATTCTGAAATTTTTTGCTTTTTCCTGCTCCTCTTAGCATGATAAAGAAGATTCAAAGAGAGTGAGATGCCAGCTCCTTTCATTCAGTCAGTAGCTTCAATCATTTCTGGACATTTTTCAATGGCAAAAATCAATGAATATTGTAAATGCACAAACAGTAATTTCTCCGCATTGCAAGGTGCAATTCTGAAATTTTTTGCTTTTTCCTGCTCCACTTAGCATGATAAAGAAGATTCAAAGAGAGTGAGATGCCAGCTCCTTTCATTCAGTCAGTAGCTTCAATCATTTCTGGACGCTTTTCAATGGCAAAAATCAATGAATATTGTAAATGCACAAACTGTAATTTCTTCGCATTGCAAGGTGCAATTCTGAAATTTTTTGCTTTTTCCTGCTCCTCTTAGCATGATAAAGAAGATTCAAAGAGAGTGAGATGCCAGCTCCTTTCATTCAGTCAGTAGCTTCAATCATTTCTGGTATATGAATAACATGATGTTTTTCAATAGCAAAAATCAATGAATATTGTAAATGCACAAACAGTAATTTCTCCGCATTGCAAGGTGCAATTCTGAAATTTTTTGCTTTTTCCTGCTCCTCTTAGCATGATAAAGAAGATTCAAAGAGAGTGAGATGCCAGCTCCTTTCATTCAGTCAGTAGCTTCAATCATTTCTGGACGTTTTTCAATGGCAAAAATCAATGAATATTGTAAATGCACAAACAGTAATTTCTCCGCATTGCAAGGTGCAATTCTGAAATTTTTTGCTTTTTCCTGCTCCTCTTAGCATGATAAAGAAGATTCAAAGAGAGTGAGATGCCAGCTCCTTTCATTCAGTCAGTAGCTTCAATCATTTCTGGACGTTTTTCAATGGCAAAAATCAATGAATATTGTAAATGCACAAACTATAATTTCTCCGCATTGCAAGGTGCAATTCTGAAATTTTTTGCTTTTTCCTGCTCCTCTTAGCATGATAAAGAAGATTCAAAGAGAGTGAGATGCCAGCTCCTTTCATTCAGTCAGTAGCTTCAATCATTTCTGGTATATGAATAACATGATGTTTTTCAATAGCAAAAATCAATGAATATTGTAAATGCACAAACAGTAATTTCTCCGCATTGCAAGGTGCAATTCTGAAATTTTTTGCTTTTTCCTGCTCCTCTTAGCATGATAAAGAAGATTCAAAGAGAGTGAGATGCCAGCTCCTTTCATTCAGTCAGTAGCTTCAATCATTTCTGGACGTTTTTCAATGGCAAAAATCAATGAATATTGTAAATGCACAAACAGTAATTTCTCCGCATTGCAAGGTGCAATTCTGAAATTTTTTGCTTTTTCCTGCTCCTCTTAGCATGATAAACAAGATTCAAAGAGAGTGAGATGCCAGCTCCTTTCATTCAGTCAGTAGCTTCAATCATTTCTGGACGTTTTTCAATGGCAAAAATCATTGAATATTGTAAATGCACAAACAGTAATTTCTCCGCATTGCAAGGTGCAATTCTGAAATTTTTTGCTTTTTCCTGCTCTTCTTAGCATGATAAAGAAGATTCAAAGAGAGTGAGATGCCAGCTCCTTTCATTCAGTCAGTAGCTTCAAACATTTCTGGTATATGAATAACATGATGTTTTTCAATGGCAAAAATCAATGAATATTGTAAATGCACAAACAGTAATTTCTCCGCATTGCAAGGTGCAATTCTGAAATTTTTTGCTTTTTCCTGCTCCTCTTAGCATGATAAAGAAGATTCAAAGAGAGTGAGATGCCAGCTCCTTTCGTTCAGTCAGTAGCTTCAATCATTTCTGGACGTTTTTCAATGGCAAAAATCATTGAATATTATAAATGCACAAACAGTAATTTCTCCGCATTGCAAGGTGCAATTCTGAAATTTTTTACTTTTTCCTGCTCCTCTTAGCATGATAAAGAAGATTCAAAGAGAGTTAGATGCCAGCTCCTTTCATTCAGTCAGTAGCTTCAATCATTTCTGGTATATGAATAACATGATGTTTTTCAATGGCAAAAATCAATGAATATTGTAAATGCACAAACAGTAATTTCTCCGCATTGCAAGGTGCAATTCTGAAATTTTTTGCTTTTTCCTGCTCCTCTTAGCATGATAAAGAAGATTCAAAGAGAGTGAGATGCCAGCTCCTTTCATTCAGTCAGTAGCTTCAATCATTTCTGGACGTTTTTCAATGGCAAAAATCAATGAATATTGTAAATGCACAAACAGTAATTTCTCCGCATTGCAAGGTGCAATTCTGAAATTTTTTGCTTTTTCCTGCTCCTCTTAGCATGATAAAGAAGATTCAAAGAGAGTGAGATGCCAGCTCCTTTCATTCAGTCAGTAGCTTCAATCATTTCTGGACGTTTTTCAATGGCAAAAATCATTGAATATTGTAAATGCACAAACAGTAATTTCTCCGCATTGCAAGGTGCAATTCTGAAATTTTTTACTTTTTCCTGCTCCTCTTAGCATGATAAAGAAGATTCAAAGAGAGTGAGATGCCAGCTCCTTTCATTCAGTCAGTAGCTTCAATCATTTCTGGTATATGAATAACATGATGTTTTTCAATCGCAAAAATCAATGAATATTGTAAATGCACAAACAGTAATTTCTCCGCATTGCAAGGTGCAATTCTGAAATGTTTTGCTTTTTCCTGCTCCTCTTAGCATGATAAAGAAGATTCAAAGAGAGTGAGATGCCAGCTCCTTTCATTCAGTCAGTAGCTTCAATCATTTCTGGACGTTTTTCAATGGCAAAAATCAATGAATATTGTAAATGCACAAACAGTAATTTCTCCGCATTGCAAGGTGCAATTCTGAAATTTTTTGTTTTTTCCTGCTCCTCTTAGCATGACAAAGAAGATTCAAAGAGAGTGAGATGCCAGATCCTTTCCTTCAGTCAGTAGCTTCAATCATTTCTGGTATATGAATAACATGATGTTTTTCAATGGCAAAAATCAATGAATTTTGTAAATGCACAAACAGTAATTTCTCCGCATTGCAAGGCGCAATTCTGAAATTTTTTGCTTTTTCCTGCTCCTCTTAGCATGATAAAGAAGATTCAAAGAGAGTGAGATGCCAGCTCCTTTCGTTCAGTCAGTAGCTTCAATCATTTCTGGACGTTTTTCAATGGCAAAAATCATTGAATATTATAAATGCACAAACAGTAATTTCTCCGCATTGCAAGGTGCAATTCTGAAATTTTTTACTTTTTCCTGCTCCTCTTAGCATGATAAAGAAGATTCAAAGAGAGTTAGATGCCAGCTCCTTTCATTCAGTCAGTAGCTTCAATCATTTCTGGTATATGAATAACATGATGTTTTTCAATGGCAAAAATCAATGAATATTGTAAATGCACAAACAGTAATTTCTCCGCATTGCAAGGTGCAATTCTGAAATTTTTTGCTTTTTCCTGCTCCTCTTAGCATGATAAAGAAGATTCAAAGAGAGTGAGATGCCAGCTCCTTTCATTCAGTCAGTAGCTTCAATCATTTCTGGACGTTTTTCAATGGCAAAAATCAATGAATATTGTAAATGCACAAACAGTAATTTCTCCGCATTGCAAGGTGCAATTCTGAAATTTTTTGCTTTTTCCTGCTCCTCTTAGCATGATAAAGAAGATTCATAGAGAGTGAGATGCCAGCTCCTTTCATTCAGTCAGTAGCTTCAATCATTTCTGGACGTTTTTCAATGGCAAAAATCATTGAATATTGTAAATGCACAAACAGTAATTTCTCCGCATTGCAAGGTGCAATTCTGAAATTTTTTACTTTTTCCTGCTCCTCTTAGCATGATAAAGAAGATTCAAAGAGAGTGAGATGCCAGCTCCTTTCATTCAGTCAGTAGCTTCAATCATTTCTGGTATATGAATAACATGATGTTTTTCAATCGCAAAAATCAATGAATATTGTAAATGCACAAACAGTAATTTCTCCGCATTGCAAGGTGCAATTCTGAAATGTTTTGCTTTTTCCTGCTCCTCTTAGCATGATAAAGAAGATTCAAAGAGAGTGAGATGCCAGCTCCTTTCATTCAGTCAGTAGCTTCAATCATTTCTGGACGTTTTTCAATGGCAAAAATCAATGAATATTGTAAATGCACAAACAGTAATTTCTCCGCATTGCAAGGTGCAATTCTGAAATTTTTTGCTTTTTCCTGCTCCTCTTAGCATGACAAAGAAGATTCAAAGAGAGTGAGATGCCAGATCCTTTCCTTCAGTCAGTAGCTTCAATCATTTCTGGTATATGAATAACATGATGTTTTTCAATGGCAAAAATCAATGAATTTTGTAAATGCACAAACAGTAATTTCTCCGCATTGCAAGGCGCAATTCTGAAATTTTTTGCTTTTTCCTGCTCCTCTTAGCATGATAAAGAAGATTCAAAGAGAGTGAGATGCCAGCTCCTTTCATTCAGTCAGTAGCTTCAATCATTTCTGGACATTTTTCAATGGCAAAAATCAATGAATATTGTAAATGCACAAACAGTAATTTCTCCGCATTGCAAGGTGCAATTCTGAAATTTTTTGCTTTTTCCTGCTCCTCTTAGCATGATAAAGAAGATTCAAAGAGAGTGAGATGCCAGCTCCTTTCATTCAGTCAGTAGCTTCAATCATTTCTGGACGTTTTTCAATGGCAAAAATCAATGAATATTGTAAATGCACAAACAGTAATTTCTCCGCATTGCAAGGTGCAATTCTGAAATTTTTTGCTTTTTCCTGCTCCTCTTAGCATGATAAAGAAGATTCAAAGAGAGTGAGATGCCAGCTCCTTTCATTCAGTCAGTAGCTTCAATCATTTCTGGACGTTTTTCAATGGCAAAAATCATTGAATATTGTAAATGCACAAACAGTAATTTCTCCGCATTGCAAGGTGCAATTCTGAAATTTTTTACTTTTTCCTGCTCCTCTTAGCATGATAAAGAAGATTCAAAGAGAGTGAGATGCCAGCTCCTTTCATTCAGTCAGTAGCTTCAATCATTTCTGGTATATGAATAACATGATGTTTTTCAATCGCAAAAATCAATGAATATTGTAAATGCACAAACAGTAATTTCTCCGCATTGCAAGGTGCAATTCTGAAATGTTTTGCTTTTTCCTGCTCCTCTTAGCATGATAAAGAAGATTCAAAGAGAGTGAGATGCCAGCTCCTTTCATTCAGTCAGTAGCTTCAATCATTTCTGGACGTTTTTCAATGGCAAAAATCAATGAATATTGTAAATGCACAAACAGTAATTTCTCCGCATTGCAAGGTGCAATTCTGAAATTTTTTGCTTTTTCCTGCTCCTCTTAGCATGACAAAGAAGATTCAAAGAGAGTGAGATGCCAGATCCTTTCCTTCAGTCAGTAGCTTCAATCATTTCTGGTATATGAATAACATGATGTTTTTCAATGGCAAAAATCAATGAATTTTGTAAATGCACAAACAGTAATTTCTCTGCATTGCAAGGCGCAATTCTGAAATTTTTTGCTTTTTCCTGCTCCTCTTAGCATGATAAAGAAGATTCAAAGAGAGTGAGATGCCAGCTCCTTTCATTCAGTCAGTAGCTTCAATCATTTCTGGACATTTTTCAATGGCAAAAATCAATGAATATTGTAAATGCACAAACAGTAATTTCTCCGCATTGCAAGGTGCAATTCTGAAATTTTTTGCTTTTTCCTGCTCCTCTTAGCATGATAAAGAAGATTCAAAGAGAGTGAGATGCCAGCTCCTTTCATTCAGTCAGTAGCTTCAATCATTTCTGGACGTTTTTCAATGGCAAAAATCAATGAATATTGTAAATGCACAAACAGTAATTTCTCCGCATTGCAAGGTGCAATTCTGAAATTTTTTGCTTTTTCCTGCTCCTCTTAGCATGATAGAGAAGATTCAAAGAGAGTGAGATGCCAGCTCCTTTCATTCAGTCAGTAGCTTCAATCATTTCTGGACGTTTTTCAATGGCAAAAATCAATGAATATTGTAAATGCACAAACTGCAATTTCTCCGCATTGCAAGGTGCAATTCTGAAATTTTTTGCTTTTTCCTGCTCCTCTTAGCATGATAAAGAAGATTCAAAGAGAGTGAGATGCCAGCTCCTTTCATTCAGTCAGTAGCTTCAATCATTTCTGGTATATGAATAACATGATGTTTTTCAATGGCAAAAATCAATGAATATTGTAAATGCACAAACAGTAATTTCTCCGCATTGCAAGGTGCAATTCTGAAATTTTTTGCTTTTTCCTGCTCCTCTTAGCATGATAAAGAAGATTCAAAGAGAGTGAGATGCCAGCTCCTTTCATTCAGTCAGTAGCTTCAATCATTTCTGGACGTTTTTCAATGGCAAAAATCATTGAATATTGTAAATGCACAAACAGTAATTTCTCCGCATTGCAAGGTGCAATTCTGAAATTTTTTACTTTTTCCTGCTCCTCTTAGCATGATAAAGAAGATTCAAAGAGAGTGAGATGCCAGCTCCTTTCATTCAGTCAGTAGCTTCAATCATTTCTGGTATATGAATAACATGATGTTTTTCAATCGCAAAAATCAATGAATATTGTAAATGCACAAACAGTAATTTCTCCGCATTGCAAGGTGCAATTCTGAAATGTTTTGCTTTTTCCTGCTCCTCTTAGCATGATAAAGAAGATTCAAAGAGAGTGAGATGCCAGCTCCTTTCATTCAGTCAGTAGCTTCAATCATTTCTGGACGTTTTTCAATGGCAAAAATCAATGAATATTGTAAATGCACAAACAGTAATTTCTCCGCATTGCAAGGTGCAATTCTGAAATTTTTTGCTTTTTCCTGCTCCTCTTAGCATGACAAAGAAGATTCAAAGAGAGTGAGATGCCCGATCCTTTCCTTCAGTCAGTAGCTTCAATCATTTCTGGTATATGAATAACATGATGTTTTTCAATGGCAAAAATCAATGAATTTTGTAAATGCACAAACAGTAATTTCTCCGCATTGCAAGGCGCAATTCTGAAATTTTTTGCTTTTTCCTGCTCCTCTTAGCATGATAAAGAAGATTCAAAGAGAGTGAGATGCCAGCTCCTTTCATTCAGTCAGTAGCTTCAATCATTTCTGGACATTTTTCAATGGCAAAAATCAATGAATATTGTAAATGCACAAACAGTAATTTCTCCGCATTGCAAGGTGCAATTCTGAAATTTTTTGCTTTTTCCTGCTCCTCTTAGCATGATAAAGAAGATTCAAAGAGAGTGAGATGCCAGCTCCTTTCATTCAGTCAGTAGCTTCAATCATTTCTGGACGTTTTTCAATGGCAAAAATCAATGAATATTGTAAATGCACAAACAGTAATTTCTCCGCATTGCAAGGTGCAATTCTGAAATTTTTTGCTTTTTCCTGCTCCTCTTAGCATGATAAAGAAGATTCAAAGAGAGTGAGATGCCAGCTCCTTTCATTCAGTCAGTAGCTTCAATCATTTCTGGACGTTTTTCAATGGCAAAAATCATTGAATATTGTAAATGCACAAACAGTAATTTCTCCGCATTGCAAGGTGCAATTCTGAAATTTTTTACTTTTTCCTGCTCCTCTTAGCATGATAAAGAAGATTCAAAGAGAGTGAGATGCCAGCTCCTTTCATTCAGTCAGTAGCTTCAATCATTTCTGGTATATGAATAACATGATGTTTTTCAATCGCAAAAATCAATGAATATTGTAAATGCACAAACAGTAATTTCTCCGCATTGCAAGGTGCAATTCTGAAATGTTTTGCTTTTTCCTGCTCCTCTTAGCATGATAAAGAAGATTCAAAGAGAGTGAGATGCCAGCTCCTTTCATTCAGTCAGTAGCTTCAATCATTTCTGGACGTTTTTCAATGGCAAAAATCAATGAATATTGTAAATGCACAAACAGTAATTTCTCCGCATTGCAAGGTGCAATTCTAAAATTTTTTGCTTTTTCCTGCTCCTCTTAGCATGATAAAGAAGATTCAAAGAGAGTGAGATGCCAGCTCCTTTCATTCAGTCAGTAGCTTCAATCATTTCTGGTATATGAATAACATGATGTTTTTCAATCGCAAAAATCAATGAATATTGTAAATGCACAAACAGTAATTTCTCCGCATTGCAAGGTGCAATTCTGAAATGTTTTGCTTTTTCCTGCTCCTCTTAGCATGATAAAGAAGATTCAAAGAGAGTGAGATGCCAGCTCCTTTCATTCAGTCAGTAGCTTCAATCATTTCTGGACGTTTTTCAATGGCAAAAATCAATGAATATTGTAAATGCACAAACAGTAATTTCTCCGCATTGCAAGGTGCAATTCTGAAATTTTTTGCTTTTTCCTGCTCCTCTTAGCATGACAAAGAAGATTCAAAGAGAGTGAGATGCCAGATCCTTTCCTTCAGTCAGTAGCTTCAATCATTTCTGGTATATGAATAACATGATGTTTTTCAATGGCAAAAATCAATGAATTTTGTAAATGCACAAACAGTAATTTCTCCGCATTGCAAGGCGCAATTCTGAAATTTTTTGCTTTTTCCTGCTCCTCTTAGCATGATAAAGAAGATTCAAAGAGAGTGAGATGCCAGCTCCTTTCATTCAGTCAGTAGCTTCAATCATTTCTGGACATTTTTCAATGGCAAAAATCAATGAATATTGTAAATGCACAAACAGTAATTTCTCCGCATTGCAAGGTGCAATTCTGAAATTTTTTGCTTTTTCCTGCTCCTCTTAGCATGATAAAGAAGATTCAAAGAGAGTGAGATGCCAGCTCCTTTCATTCAGTCAGTAGCTTCAATCATTTCTGGACGTTTTTCAATGGCAAAAATCAATGAATATTGTAAATGCACAAACAGTAATTTCTCCGCATTGCAAGGTGCAATTCTGAAATTTTTTGCTTTTTCCTGCTCCTCTTAGCATGATAAAGAAGATTCAAAGAGAGTGAGATGCCAGCTCCTTTCATTCAGTCAGTAGCTTCAATCATTTCTGGACGTTTTTCAATGGCAAAAATCAATGAATATTGTAAATGCACAAACTGCAATTTCTCCGCATTGCAAGGTGCAATTCTGAAATTTTTTGCTTTTTCCTGCTCCTCTTAGCATGATAAAGAAGATTCAAAGAGAGTGAGATGCCAGCTCCTTTCATTCAGTCAGTAGCTTCAATCATTTCTGGTATATGAATAACATGATGTTTTTCAATGGCAAAAATCAATGAATATTGTAAATGCACAAACAGTAATTTCTCCGCATTGCAAGGTGCAATTCTGAAATTTTTTGCTTTTTCCTGCTCCTCTTAGCATGATAAAGAAGATTCAAAGAGAGTGAGATGCCAGCTCCTTTCATTCAGTCAGTAGCTTCAATCATTTCTGGACGTTTTTCAATGGCAAAAATCAATGAATATTGTAAATGCACAAACTGCAATTTCTCCGCATTGCATGGTGCAATTCTGAAATTTTTTGCTTTTTCCTGCTCCTCTTAGCATGATAAAGAAGATTCAAAGAGAGTGAGATGCCAGCTCCTTTCATTCAGTCAGTAGCTTCAATCATTTCTGGTATATGAATAACATGATGTTTTTCAATAGCAAAAATCAATGAATATTGTAAATGCACAAACAGTAATTTCTCCGCATTGCAAGGTGCAATTCTGAAATTTTTGGCTTTTTCCTGCTCCTCTTAGCATGATAAAGAAGATTCAAAGAGAGTGAGATGCCAGCTCCTTTCATTCAGTCAGTAGCTTCAAACATTTCTGGACGTTTTTCAATGGCAAAAATCAATGAATATTGTAAATGCACAAACAGTAATTTCTCCGCATTGCAAGGTGCAATTCTGAAATTTTTTGCTTTTTCCTGCTCCTCTTAGCATGATAAACAAGATTCAAAGAGAGTGAGATGCCAGCTCCTTTCATTCAGTCAGTAGCTTCAATCATTTCTGGACGTTTTTCAATGGCAAAAATCATTGAATATTGTAAATGCACAAACAGTAATTTCTCCACATTGCAAGGTGCAATTCTGAAATTTTTTACTTTTTCCTGCTCCTCTTAGCATGATAAAGAAGATTCAAAGAGAATGAGATGCCAGCTCCTTTCATTCAGTCAGTAGCTTCAATCATTTCTGGTATATGAATAACATGATGTTTTTCAATCGCAAAAATCAATGAATATTGTAAATGCACAAACAGTAATTTCTCCGCATTGCAAGGTGCAATTCTGAAATTTTTTGCTTTTTCCTGCTCCTCTTAGCATGATAAAGAAGATTCAAAGAGAGTGAGATGCCAGCTCCTTCCATTCAGTCAGTAGCTTCAATCATTTCTGGACGTTTTTCAATGGCAAAAATCAATGAATATTGTAAATGCACAAACAGTAATTTCTCCGCATTGCAAGGTGCAATTCTGAAATTTTTTGCTTTTTCCTGCTCCTCTTAGCATGATAAAGAAGATTCAAAGAGAGTGAGATGCCAGCTCCTTTCCTTCAGTCAGTAGCTTCAATCATTTCTGGTATATGAATAACATGATGTTTTTCAATGGCAAAAATCAATGAATTTTGTAAATGCACAAACAGTAATTTCTCCGCATTGCAAGGCGCAATTCTGAAATTTTTTGCTTTTTCCTGCTCCTCTTAGCATGATAAAGAAGATTCAAAGAGAGTGAGATGCCAGCTCCTTTCATTCAGTCAGTAGCTTCAATCATTTCTGGACATTTTTCAATGGCAAAAATCAATGAATATTGTAAATGCACAAACAGTAATTTCTCCGCATTGCAAGGTGCAATTCTGAAATTTTTTGCTTTTTCCTGCTCCTCTTAGCATGATAAAGAAGATTCAAAGAGAGTGAGATGCCAGCTCCTTTCATTCAGTCAGTAGCTTCAATCATTTCTGGACGTTTTTCAATGGCAAAAATCAATGAATATTGTAAATGCACAAACAGTAATTTCTCCGCATTGCAAGGTGCAATTCTGAAATTTTTTGCTTTTTCCTGCTCCTCTTAGCATGATAAAGAAGATTCAAAGAGAGTGAGGTGCCAGCTCCTTTCATTCAGTCAGGAGCTTCAAACATTTCTGGTATATGAATAACATGTTTTTCAATGGCAAAAATCAATGAATATTGTAAATGCACAAACAGTAATTTCTCCGCATTGCAAGGTGCAATTCTGAAATTTTTTGCTTTTTCCTGCTCCTCTTAGCATGATAAAGAAGATTCAAAGAGAGTGAGATGCCAGCTCCTTTCATTCAGTCAGTAGCTTCAATCATTTCTGGACGTTTTTCAATGGCAAAAATCAATGAATATTGTAAATGCACAAACTGTAATTTCTCCGCATTGCAAGGTGCAATTCTGAAATTTTTTGCTTTTTCCTGCTCCTCTTAGCATGATAAAGAAGATTCAAAGAGAGTGAGATGCCAGCTCCTTTCATTCAGTCAGTAGCTTCAATCATTTCTGGACGTTTTTCAATGGCAAAAATCAACGAATATTGTAAATGCACAAACAGTAATTTCTCCGCATTGCAAGGTGCAATTCTGAAATTTTTTGCTTTTTCCTGCTCCTCTTAGCATGATAAAGAAGATTCAAAGAGAGTGAGATGCCAGCTCCTTTCATTCAGTCAGTAGCTTCAATCATTTCTGGACGTTTTTCAATGGCAAAAATCAATGAATATTGTAAATGCACAAACTGTAATTTCTCCGCATTGCAAGGTGCAATTCTGAAATTTTTTGCTTTTTCCTGCTCCTCTTAGCATGATAAAGAAGATTCAAAGAGAGTGAGATGCCAGCTCCATTCATTGAGTCAGTAGCTTCAATCATTTCTGGACGTTTTTCAATGGCAAAAATCAATGAATATTGTAAATGCACAAACAGTAATTTCTCCGCATTGCAAGGTGCAATTCTGAAATTTTTTGCTTTTTCCTGCTCCTCTTAGAATGATAAAGAAGATTCAAAGAGAGTGAGATGCCAGCTCCTTTCATTCAGTCAGTACCTTCAATCATTTCTGGACGTTTTTCAATGGCAAAAATCAATGAATATTGTAAATGCACAAACAGTAATTTCTCCGCATTGCAAGGTGCAATTCTGAAATTTTTTGCTTTTTCCTGCTCCTCTTAGCATGATAAAGAAGATTCAAAGAGAGTGAGATGCCAGTTCCTTTCATTCAGTCAGTAGCTTCAAACATTTTTGGTATATGAATAACATGATGTTTTTCAATGGCAAAAATCAATGAATATTGTAAATGCACAAACAATAATTTCTCCGCATTGCAAGGTGCAAGTCTGAAATTTTTTGCTTTTTCCTGCTCCTCTTAGCATGATAAAGAAGATTCAAAGAGAGTGAGATGCCAGCTCCTTTCATTCAGTCAGTAGCTTCAAACATTTCTGGTATATGAATAACATGATGTTTTTCAATGGCAAAAATCAATGAATATTGTAAATGCACAAACAGTAATTTCTCCGCATTGCAGGGTGCAAGTCTGAAATTTTTTGCTTTTTCCTGCTCCTCTTAGCATGATAAAGAAGATTCAAAGAGAGTGAGATGCCAGCTACTTTCATTCAGTCAGTAGCTTCAATCATTTCTGGACGTTTTTCAATGGTAAAAATCAATGAATATTGTAAATGCACAAACAGTAATTTCTCCACATTGCAAGGTGCAATTCTGAAATTTTTTGCTTTATCCTGCTCCTCTTAGCATGATAAAGAAGATTCAAAGAGATTGAGATGCCAGCTCCTTTCATTCAGTCAGTAGCTTCAAACATTTCTGGTATATGAATAACATGATGTTTTTCAATGGCAAAAATCAATGAATATTGTAAATGCACAAACAGTAATTTCTCCGCATTGCAAGGTGCAATTCTGAAATTTTTTGCTTTTTCCTGCTCCTCTTAGCATGATAAAGAAGATTCAAAGAG
This sequence comes from Phyllobates terribilis, assembly GCF_046119375.1. NCBI lineage: Eukaryota > Metazoa > Chordata > Amphibia > Anura > Dendrobatidae > Phyllobates > Phyllobates terribilis. Next base: position 130,837 of record NW_027364363.1, read on the forward strand.
AGTGAGATGCCAGCTCCTTTCATTCAGTCAGTAGCTTCAAACATTTCTGGTATATGAATAACATGATGTTTTTCAATGGCAAAAATCAATGAATATTGTAAATGCACAAACAGTAATTTCTCCGCATTGCAAGGTGCAAGTCTGAAATTTTTTGCTTTTTCCTGCTCCTCTTAGCATGATAAAGAAGATTCAAAGAGAGTGAGATGCCAGCTACTTTCATTCAGTCAGTAGCTTCAATCATTTCTGGACGTTTTTCAATGGTAAAAATCAATGAATATTGTAAATGCACAAACAGTAATTTCTCCACATTGCAAGGTGCAATTCTGAAATTTTTTGCTTTTTCCTGCTCCTCTTAGCATGATAAAGAAGATTCAAAGAGAGTGAGATGCCAGCTCCTTTCATTCAGTCAGTAGCTTCAAACATTTCTGGTATATGAATAACATGATGTTTTTCAATGGCAAAAATCAATGAATATTGTAAATGCACAAACAGTAATTTCTCCGCATTGCAAGGTGCAATTCTGAAATTTTTTGCTTTTTCCTGCTCCTCTTAGCATGATAAAGAAGATTCAAAGAGAGTGAGATGCCAGCTCCTTTCATTCAGTCAGTAGCTTCAATCATTTCTGGATGTTTTTCAATGGCAAAAATCAATGAATATTGTAAATGCACAAACTGTAATTTCTCCGCATTGCAAGGTGCAATTCTGAAATTTTTTGCTTTTTCCTGCTCCTCTTAGCATGATAAAGAAGATTCAAAGAGAGTGAGATGCCAGCTCCTTTCATTCAGTCAGTAGCTTCAATCATTTCTGGACGTTTTTCAATGGCAAAAATCAATGAATATTGTAAATGCACAAACAGTAATTTCTCCGCATTGCAAGGTGCAATTCTGAAATTTTTTGCTTTTTCCTGCTCCTCTTAGCATGATAAAGAAGATTCAAAGAGAGTGAGATGCCAGCTCCTTTCATTCAGTCAGTACCTTCAATCATTTCTGGACGTTTTTCAATGGCAAAAATCAATGAATATTGTAAATGCACAAACAGTAATTTTTCCGCATTGCAAGGTGCAATTCTGAAATTTTTTGCTTTTTCCCGCTCCTCTTAGCATGATAAAGAAGATTCAAAGAGAGTGAGGTGCCAGCTCCTTTCATTCAGTCAGTAGCTTCAAACATTTCTGGTATATGAATAACATGTTTTTCAATGGCAAAAATCAATGAATATTGTAAATGCACAAACAGTAATTTCTCCGCATTGCAAGGTGCAATTCTGAAATTTTTTGCTTTTTCCTGCTCCTCTTAGCATGATAAAGAAGATTCAAAGAGAGTGAGATGCCAGCTCCTTTCATTCAGTCAGTAGCTTCAATCATTTCTGGACGTTTTTCAATGGCAAAAATCAATGAATATTGTAAATGCACAAACAGTAATTTCTCCGCATTGCAAGGTGCAATTCTGAAATTTTTTGCTTTTTCCTGCTCCTCTTAGCATGATAAAGAAGATTCAAAGAGAGTGAGATGCCAGCTCCTTTCATTCAGTCAGTAGCTTCAATCATTTCTGGACGTTTTTCAATGGCAAAAATCAATGAATATTGTAAATGCACAAACAGTAATTTCTCCGCATTGCAAGGTGCAATTCTGAAATTTTTTGCTTTTTCCTGCTCCTCTTAGCATGATAAAGAAGATTCAAAGAGAGTGAGATGCCAGCTCCTTTCATTCAGTCAGTAGCTTCAAACATTTCTGGTATATGAATAACATGATGTTTTTCAATGGCAAAAATCAATGAATATTGTAAATGCACAAACAGTAATTTCTCCGCATTGCAAGGTGCAAGTCTGAAATTTTTTGCTTTTTCCTGCTCCTCTTAGCATGATAAAGAAGATTCAAAGAGAGTGAGATGCCAGCTACTTTCATTCAGTCAGTAGCTTCAATCATTTCTGGACGTTTTTCAATGGTAAAAATCAATGAATATTGTAAATGCACAAACAGTAATTTCTCCACATTGAAAGGTGCAATTCTAAAATTTTTTGCTTTTTCCTGCTCCTCTTAGCATGATAAAGAAGATTCAAAGAGAGTGAGATGCCAGCTCCTTTCATTCAGTCAGTAGCTTCAAACATTTCTGGTATATGAATAACATGATGTTTTTCAATGGCAAAAATCAATGAATATTGTAAATGCACAAACAGTAATTTCTCCGCATTGCAAGGTGCAATTCTGAAATTTTTTGCTTTTTCCTGCTCCTCTTAGCATGATTCAAAGAGAGTGAGATGCCAGCTCCTTTCATTCAGTCAGTAGCTTCAATCATTTCTGGACATTTTTCAATGGCAAAAATCAATGAATATTGTAAATGCACAAACAGTAATTTCTCCGCATTGCAAGGTGCAATTCTGAAATTTTTTGCTTTTTCCTGCTCCTCTTAGCATGATAAAGAAGATTCAAAGAGAGTGAGATGTCAGCTCCTTTCATTCAGTCAGTAGCTTCAAACATTTCTGGTATATGAATAACATGATGTTTTTCAATGGCAAAAATCAATGAATATTGTAAATGCACAAACAGTAATTTCTCCGCATTGCAAGGTGCAATTCTGAAATTTTTTGCTTTTTCCTGCTCCTCTTAGCATGATAAAGAAGATTCAAAGAGAGTGAGATGCCAGCTCCTTTCATTCAGTCAGTAGCTTCAAACATTTCTGGTATATGAATAACATGATGTTTTTCAATGGCAAAAATCAATGAATATTGTAAATGCACAAATAGTAATTTCTCCGCATTGCAAGGTGCAAGTCTGAAATTTTTTGCTTTTTCCTGCTCCTCTTAGCATGATAAAGAAGATTCAAAGAGAGTGAGATGCCAGCTACTTTCATTCAGTCAGTAGCTTCAATCATTTCTGGACGTTTTTCAATGGTAAAAATCAATGAATATTGTAAATGCACAAACAGTAATTTCTCCACATTGCAAGGTGCAATTCTGAATTTTTTTGCTTTTTCCTGCTCCTCTTAGCATGATAAAGAAGATTCAAAGAGATTGAGATGCCAGCTCCTTTCATTCAGTCAGTAGCTTCAAACATTTCTTGTATATGAATAACATGATGTTTTTCAATGGCAAAAATCTATGAATATTGTAAATGCACAAACAGTAATTTCTCCGCATTGCAAGGTGCAATTCTGAAATTTTTTGCTTTTTCCTGCTCCTCTTAGCATGATAAAGAAGATTCAAAGAGAGTGAGATGCCAGCTCCTTTCATTCAGTCAGTAGCTTCAAACATTTCTGGTATATGAATAACATGATGTTTTTCAATGGCAAAAATCAATGAATATTGTAAATGCACAAACAGTAATTTCTCCGCATTGCAAGGTGCAAGTCTGAAATTTTTTGCTTTTTCCTGCTCCTCTTAGCATGATAAAGAAAATTCAAAGAGAGTGAGATGCCAGCTACTTTCATTCAGTCAGTAGCTTCAATCATTTCTGGACGTTTTTCAATGGTAAAAATCAATGAATATTGTAAATGCACAAACAGTAATTTCTCCACATTGCAAGGTGCAATTCTGAAATTTTTTGCTTTTTCCTGCTCCTCTTAGCATGATAAAGAAGATTCAAAGAGAGTGAGATGCCAGCTCCTTTCATTCAGTCAGTAGCTTCAAACATTTCTGGTATATAAATAACATGATGTTTTTCAATGGCAAAAATCAATGAATATTGTAAATGCACAAACAGTAATTTCTCCGCATTGCAAGGTGCAATTCTGAAATTTTTTGCTTTTTCCTGTTCCTCTTAGCATGATAAAGAAGATTCAAAGAGAGTGAGATGCCAGCTCCTTTCATTCAGTCAGTAGCTTCAATCATTTCTGGACGTTTCTCAATGGCAAAAATCAATGAATATTGTAAATGCACAAACTGTAATTTCTCCGCATTGCAAGGTGCAATTCTGAAATTTTTTGCTTTTTCCTGCTCCTCTTAGCATGATAAAGAAGATTCAAAGAGAGTGAGATGCCAGCTCCTTTCATTCAGTCAGTAGCTTCAATCATTTCTGGACGTTTCTCAATGGCAAAAATCAATGAATATTGTAAATGCACAAACAGTAATTTCTCCGCATTGCAAGGTGCAATTCTGAAATTTTTTGCTTTTTCCTGCTCCTCTTAGCATGATTCAAAGAGAGTGAGATGCCAGCTCCTTTCATTCAGTCAGTAGCTTCAATCATTTCTGGACATTTTTCAATGGCAAAAATCAATGAATATTGTAAATGCACAAACAGTAATTTCTCCGCATTGCAAGGTGCAATTCTGAAATTTTTTGCTTTTTCCTGCTCCTCTTAGCATGATAAAGAAGATTCAAAGAGAGTGAGATGCCAGCTCCTTTCATTCAGTCAGTAGCTTCAAACATTTCTGGTATATGAATAACATGATGTTTTTCAATGGCAAAAATCAATGAATATTGTAAATGCACAAATAGTAATTTCTCCGCATTGCAAGGTGCAAGTCTGAAATTTTTTGCTTTTTCCTGCTCCTCTTAGCATGATAAAGAAGATTCAAAGAGAGTGAGATGCCAGCTACTTTCATTCAGTCAGTAGCTTCAATCATTTCTGGACGTTTTTCAATGGTAAAAATCAATGAATATTGTAAATGCACAAACAGTAATTTCTCCACATTGCAAGGTGCAATTCTGAATTTTTTTGCTTTTTCCTGCTCCTCTTAGCATGATAAAGAAGATTCAAAGAGATTGAGATGCCAGCTCCTTTCATTCAGTCAGTAGCTTCAAACATTTCTTGTATATGAATAACATGATGTTTTTCAATGGCAAAAATCAATGAATATTGTAAATGCACAAACAGTAATTTCTCCGCATTGCAAGGTGCAATTCTGAAATTTTTTGCTTTTTCCTGCTCCTCTTAGCATGATAAAGAGGATTCAAAGAGAGTGAGATGCCAGCTCCTTTCATTCAGTCAGTAGCTTCAAACATTTCTGGTATATGAATAACATGATGTTTTTCAATGGCAAAAATCAATGAATATTGTAAATGCACAAACAGTAATTTCTCCGCATTGCAAGGTGCAAGTCTGAAATTTTTTGCTTTTTCCTGCTCCTCTTAGCATGATAAAGAAAATTCAAAGAGAGTGAGATGCCAGCTACTTTCATTCAGTCAGTAGCTTCAATCATTTCTGGACGTTTTTCAATGGTAAAAATCAATGAATATTGTAAATGCACAAACAGTAATTTCTCCACATTGCAAGGTGCAATTCTGAAATTTTTTGCTTTTTCCTGCTCCTCTTAGCATGATAAAGAAGATTCAAAGAGAGTGAGATGCCAGCTCCTTTCATTCAGTCAGTAGCTTCAAACATTTCTGGTATATAAATAACATGATGTTTTTCAATGGCAAAAATCAATGAATATTGTAAATGCACAAACAGTAATTTCTCCGCATTGCAAGGTGCAATTCTGAAATTTTTTGCTTTTTCCTGTTCCTCTTAGCATGATAAAGAAGATTCAAAGAGAGTGAGATGCCAGCTCCTTTCATTCAGTCAGTAGCTTCAATCATTTCTGGACGTTTCTCAATGGCAAAAATCAATGAATATTGTAAATGCACAAACTGTAATTTCTCCGCATTGCAAGGTGCAATTCTGAAATTTTTTGCTTTTTCCTGCTCCTCTTAGCATGATAAAGAAGATTCAAAGAGAGTGAGATGCCAGCTCCTTTCATTCAGTCAGTAGCTTCAATCATTTCTGGACGTTTTTCAATGGCAAAAATCAATGAATATTGTAAATGCACAAACAGTAATTTCTCCGCATTGCAAGGTGCAATTCTGAAATTTTTTGCTTTTTCCTGCTCCTCTTAGCATGATAAAGAAGATTCAAAGAGAGTGAGATGCCAGCTCCTTTCATTCAGTCAGTACCTTCAATCATTTCTGGACGTTTTTCAATGGCAAAAATCAATGAATATTGTAAATGCACAAACAGTAATTTCTCCGCATTGCAAGGTGCAATTCTGAAATTTTTTGCTTTTTCCCGCTCCTCTTAGCATGATAAAGAAGATTCAAAGAGAGTGAGGTGCCAGCTCCTTTCATTCAGTCAGTAGCTTCAAACATTTCTGGTATATGAATTACATGTTTTTCAATGGCAAAAATCAATGAATATTGTAAATGCACAAACAGTAATTTCTCCACATTGCAAGGTGCAATTCTGAAATTTTTTGCTTTTTCCTGCTCCTCTTAGCATGATAAAGAAGATTCAAAGAGAGTGAGATGCCAGCTCCTTTCATTCAGTCAGTAGCTTCAATCATTTCTGGACGTTTTTCAATGGCAAAAATCAATGAATATTGTAAATGCACAAACAGTAATTTCTCCGCATTGCAAGGTGCAATTCTGAAATTTTTTGCTTTTTCCTGCTCCTCTTAGCATGATAAAGAAGATTCAAAGAGAGTGAGATGCCAGCTCCTTTCATTCAGTCAGTAGCTTCAATCATTTCTGGACGTTTTTCAATGGCAAAAATCAATGAATATTGTAAATGCACAAAAAGTAATTTCTCCGCATTGCAAGGTGCAATTCTGAAATTTTTTGCTTTTTCCTGCTCCTCTTAGCATGATAAAGAAGATTCAAAGAGAGTGAGATGCCAGCTCCTTTCATTCAGTCAGTAGCTTCAAACATTTCTGGTATATGAATAACATGATGTTTTTCAATGGCAAAAATCAATGAATATTGTAAATGCACAAACAGTAATTTCTCCGCATTGCAAGGTGCAAGTCTGAAATTTTTTGCTTTTTCCTGCTCCTCTTAGCATGATAAAAAAGATTCAAAGAGAGTGAGATGGCAGCTACTTTCATTCAGTCAGTAGCTTCAATCATTTCTGGACGTTTTTCAATGGTAAAAATCAATGAATATTGTAAATGCACAAACAGTAATTTCTCCACATTGCAAGGTGCAATTCTGAAATTTTTTGCTTTTTCCTGCTCCTCTTAGCATGATAAAGAAGATTCAAAGAGAGTGAGATGCCAGCTCCTTTCATTCAGTCAGTAGCTTCAAACATTTCTGGTATATGAATAACATGATGTTTTTCAATGGCAAAAATCAATGAATATTGTAAATGCACAAACAGTAATTTCTCCGCATTGCAAGGTGCAATTCTGAAATGTCTTGCTTTTTCCTGCTCCTCTTAGCATGATAAAGAAGATTCAAAGAGAGTGAGATGCCAGCTCCTTTCATTCAGTCAGTAGCTTCAATCATTTCTGGTATATGAATAACATGATGTTTTTCAATGGCAAAAATCAATGAATATTGTAAATGCACAAACAGTAATTTCTCCGCATTGCAAGGTGCAATTCTGAAATTTTTTGCTTTTTCCTGCTCCTCTTAGCATGATAAAGAAGATTCAAAGAGAGTGAGATGCCAGCTCCTTTCATTCAGTCAGTAGCTTCAATCATTTCTGGACTTTTTTCAACGGCAAAAATCAATGAATATTGTAAATGCACAAACAGTAATTTCTCCGCATTGCAAGGTGCAATTCTGAAATTTTTTGCTTTTTCCTGCTCCTCTTAGCATGATAAAGAAGATTCAAAGAGAGTGAGATGCCAGCTCCTTTCATTCAGTCAGTAACTTCAATCATTTCTGGACGTTTTTCAATGGCAAAAATCAATGTATATTGTAAATGCACAAACAGTAATTTCTCCGCATTGCAAGGTGCAATTCTGAAATTTTTTGCTTTTTCCTGCTCCTCTTAGCATGATAAAGAAGATTCAAAGAGAGTGAGATGCCAGCTCCTTTCATTCAGTCAGTAGCTTCAATCATTTCTGGACGTTTTTCAATGGCAAAAATAAATGAATATTGTAAATGCACAAACAGTAATTTCTCCGCATTGCAAGGTGCAATTCTGAAATTTTTTGCTTTTTCCTGCTCCTCTTAGCATGATAAAGAAGATTCAAAGAGAGTGAGATGCCAGCTCCTTTCATTCAGTCAGTAGCTTCAAACATTTCTGGTATATGAATAACATGATGTTTTTCAATGGCAAAAATCAATGAATTTTGTAAATGCACAAACAGCAATTTCTCCGCATTGCAAGGTGCAATTCTGAAATTTTTTGCTTTTTCCTGCTCCTCTTAGCATGATAAAGAAGATTCAAAGAGAGTGAGATGCCAGCTCCTTTCATTCAGTCAGTAGCTTCAATCATTTCTGGACGTTTTTCAATGGCAAAAATCAATGAATATTGTAAATGCACAAACAGTAATTTCTCCGCATTGCGAGGTGCAATTCTGAAATTTTTTGCTTTTTCCTGCTCCTCTTAGCATGATAAAGAAGATTCAAAGAGAGTGAGATGCCAGCTCCTTTCATTCAGTCAGTAGCTTCAATCATTTCTGGTATGTGAATAACATGATGTTTTTCAATGGCAAAAATCAATGAATATTGTAAATGCACAAACAGTAATTTCTCCGCATTGCAAGGTGCAATTCTGAAATGTTTTGCTTTTTTCTGCTCCTCTTAGCATGATAAAGAAGATTCAAAGAGAGTGAGATGCCAGCTCCTTTCATTCAGTCAGTAGCTTCAATCATTTCTGGTATATGAATAACATGATGTTTTTCAATGGCAAAAATCAATGAATATTGTAAATGCACAAACAGTAATTTACTCGCATTGCAAGGTGCAATTCTGAAATTTTTTGGTTTTTCCTGCTCCTCTTAGCATGATAAAGAAGATTCAAAGAGAGTGAGATGCCAGCTCCTTTCATTCAGTCAGTAGCTTCAAACATTTCTGGTATATGAATAACATGATGTTTTTCAATGGCAAAAATCAATGAATATTGTAAATGCACAAACAGTAATTTCTCCGCATTGCAAGGTGCAATTCTGAAATTTTTTGCCTTTTCCTGCTCCTCTTAGCATGATAAAGAAGATTCAAAGAGAGTGAGATGCCAGCTCCTTTCATTCAGTCAGTAGCTTCAATCATTTCTGGACGTTTTTCAATGGCAAAAATCAATGAATATTGTAAATGCACAAACAGTAATTTCTCCGCATTGCAAGGTGCAATTCTGAAATTTTTTGCTTTTTCCTGCTCCTCTTAGCATGATAAAGAAGATTCAAAGAGAGTGAGATTCCAGCTCCTTTCATTCAGTCAGTAGCTTCAAACATTTCTGGTATATGAATAACATGATGTTTTTCAATGGCAAAAATCAATGAATATTGTAAATGCACAAACAGTAATTTCTCCGCATTGCAAGGTGCAATTCTGAAATTTTTTGCTTTTTCCTGCTCCTCTTAGCATGATAAAGAAGATTCAAAGAGAGTGAGATGCCAGCTCCTTTCATTCAGTCAGTAACTTCAATCATTTCTGGACGTTTTTCAATGGCAAAAATCAATGAATATTGTAAATGCACAAACAGTAATTTCTCCGCATTGCAAGGTGCAATTCTGAAATTTTTTGCTTTTTCCTGCTCCTCTTAGCATGATAAAGAAGATTCAAAGAGAGTGAGATGCCAGCTCCTTTCATTCAGTCAGTAGCTTCAATCATTTCTGGACGTTTTTCAATGGCAAAAATCAATGAATATTGTAAATGCACAAACAGTAATTTCTCCGCATTGCAAGGTGCAATTCTGAAATTTTTTGCTTTTTCCTGCTCCTCTTAGCATGATAAAGAAGATTCAAAGAGAGTGACATGCCAGCTCCTTTCATTCAGTCAGTAGCTTCAAACATTTCTGGTATATGAATAACATGATGTTTTTCAATGGCAAAAATCAATGAATATTGTAAATGCACAAACAGTAATTTCTCCGCATTGCAAGGTGCAATTCTGAAATTTTTTGCCTTTTCCTGCTCCTCTTAGCATGATAAAGAAGATTCAAAGAGAGTGAGATGCCAGCTCCTTTCATTCAGTCAGTAGCTTCAATCATTTCTGGACGTTTTTCAATGGCAAAAATCAATGAATATTGTAAATGCACAAACAGTAATTTCTCCGCATTGCAAGGTGCAATTCTGAAATTTTTTGCTTTTTCCTGCTCCTCTTAGCATGATAAAGAAGATTCAAAGAGAGTGAGATGCCAGCTCCTTTCATTCAGTCGGTAGGTTCAATCATTTCTGGACGTTTTTCAATGGCAAAAATCAATGAATATTGTAAATGCACAAACAGTAATTTCTCCGCATTGCAAGGTGCAATTCTGAAATTTTTTGCTTTTTCCTGCTCCTCTTAGCATGATAAAGAAGATTCAAAGAGAGTGAGATGCCAGCTCCTTTCATTCAGTCAGTAGCTTCAATCATTTCTGGACGTTTTTCAATGGCAAAAATCAATGAATATTGTAAATGCACAAACAGTAATTTCTCCGCATTGCAAGGTGCAATTCTGAAATTTTTTGCTTTTTCCTGCTCCTCTTAGCATGATAAAGAAGATTCAAAGAGAGTGAGATGCCAGCTCCTTTCATTCAGTCAGTAGCTTCAATCATTTCTGGACGTTTTTCAATGGCAAAAATCAATGTATATTGTAAATGCACAAACAGTAATTTCTCCGCATTGCAAGGTGCAATTCTGAAATTTTTTGCTTTTTCCTGCTCCTCTTAGCATGATAAAGAAGATTCAAAGAGAGTGAGATGCCAGCTCCTTTCATTCAGTCAGTAGCTTCAATCATTTCTGGACGTTTTTCAATGGCAAAAATCAATGTATATTGTAAATGCACAAACAGTAATTTCTCCGCATTGCAAGGTGCAATTCTGAAATATTTTGCTTTTTCCTGCTCCTCTTAGCATGATAAAGAAGATTCAAAGAGAGTGAGATGCCAGCTCCTTTCATTCAGTCAGTAGCTTCAATCATTTCTGGACGTTTTTCAATGGCAAAAATCAATGAATATTGCAAATGCACAAACAGTAATTTCTCCGCATTGCAAGGTGCAATTCTGAAATTTTTTGCTTTTTCCTGCTCCTCTTAGCATGATAAAGAAGATTCAAAGAGAGTGAGATGCCAGCTCCTTTCATTCAGTCAGTAGCTTCAAACATTTCTGGTATATGAATAACATGATGTTTTTCAATGGCAAAAATCAATGAATTTTGTAAATGCACAAACAGCAATTTCTCCGCATTGCAAGGTGCAATTCTGAAATTTTTTGCTTTTTCCTGCTCCTTTTAGCATGATAAAGAAGATTCAAAGAGAGTGAGATGCCAGCTCCTTTCATTCAGTCAGTAGCTTCAATCATTTCTGGACGTTTTTCAATGGCAAAAATCAATGAATATTGTAAATGCACAAACAGTAATTTCTCCGCATTGCGAGGTGCAATTCTGAAATTTTTTGCTTTTTCCTGCTCCTCTTAGCATGATAAAGAAGATTCAAAGAGAGTGAGATGCCAGCTCCTTTCATTCAGTCAGTAGCTTCAATCATTTCTGGTATATGAATAACATGATGTTTTTCAATGGCAAAAATCAATGAATATTGTAAATGCACAAACAGTAATTTCTCCGCATTGCAAGGTGCAATTCTGAAATTTTTTGCTTTTTCCTGCTCCTCTTAGCATGATAAAGAAGATTCAAAGAGAGTGAGATGCCAGCTCCTTTCATTCAGTCAGTAGCTTCAATCATTTCTGGTATATGAATAACATGATGTTTTTCAATGGCAAAAATCAATGAATATTGTAAATGCACAAACAGTAATTTATTCGCATTGCAAGGTGCAATTCTGAAATTTTTTGCTTTTTCCTGCTCCTCTTAGCATGATAAAGAAGATTCAAAGAGAGTGAGATGCCAGCTCCTTTCATTCAGTCAGTAGCTTCAAACATTTCTGGTATATGAATAACATGATGTTTTTCAATGGCAAAAATCAATGAATATTGTAAATGCACAAACAGTAATTTCTCCGCATTGCAAGGTGCAATTCTGAAATTTTTTGCCTTTTCCTGCTCCTCTTAGCATGATAAAGAAGATTCAAAGAGAGTGAGATGCCAGCTCCTTTCATTCAGTCAGTAGCTTCAATCATTTCTGGACGTTTTTCAATGGCAAAAATCAATGAATATTGTAAATGCACAAACAGTAATTTCTCCGCATTGCAAGGTGCAATTCTGAAATTTTTTGCTTTTTCCTGCTCCTCTTAGCATGATAAAGAAGATTCAAAGAGAGTGAGATGCCAGCTCCTTTCATTCAGTCAGTAGCTTCAATCATTTCTGGACGTTTTTCAATGGCAAAAATCAATGTATATTGTAAATGCACAAACAGTAATTTCTCCGCATTGCAAGGTGCAATTCTGAAATATTTTGCTTTTTCCTGCTCCTCTTAGCATGATAAAGAAGATTCAAAGAGAGTGAGATGCCAGCTCCTTTCATTCAGTCAGTAGCTTCAATCATTTCTGGACGTTTTTCAATGGCAAAAATCAATGAATATTGCAAATGCACAAACAGTAATTTCTCCGCATTGCAAGGTGCAATTCTGAAATTTTTTGCTTTTTCCTGCTCCTCTTAGCATGATAAAGAAGATTCAAAGAGAGTGAGATGCCAGCTCCTTTCATTCAGTCAGTAGCTTCAAACATTTCTGGTATATGAATAACATGATGTTTTTCAATGGCAAAAATCAATGAATTTTGTAAATGCACAAACAGCAATTTCTCCGCATTGCAAGGTGCAATTCTGAAATTTTTTGCTTTTTCCTGCTCCTTTTAGCATGATAAAGAAGATTCAAAGAGAGTGAGATGCCAGCTCCTTTCATTCAGTCAGTAGCTTCAATCATTTCTGGACGTTTTTCAATGGCAAAAATCAATGAATATTGTAAATGCACAAACAGTAATTTCTCCGCATTGCGAGGTGCAATTCTGAAATTTTTTGCTTTTTCCTGCTCCTCTTAGCATGATAAAGAAGATTCAAAGAGAGTGAGATGCCAGCTCCTTTCATTCAGTCAGTAGCTTCAATCATTTCTGGTATATGAATAACATGATGTTTTTCAATGGCAAAAATCAATGAATATTGTAAATGCACAAACAGTAATTTCTCCGCATTGCAAGGTGCAATTCTGAAATTTTTTGCTTTTTCCTGCTCCTCTTAGCATGATAAAGAAGATTCAAAGAGAGTGAGATGCCAGCTCCTTTCATTCAGTCAGTAGCTTCAATCATTTCTGGTATATGAATAACATGATGTTTTTCAATGGCAAAAATCAATGAATATTGTAAATGCACAAACAGTAATTTATTCGCATTGCAAGGTGCAATTCTGAAATTTTTTGCTTTTTCCTGCTCCTCTTAGCATGATAAAGAAGATTCAAAGAGAGTGAGATGCCAGCTCCTTTCATTCAGTCAGTAGCTTCAAACATTTCTGGTATATGAATAACATGATGTTTTTCAATGGCAAAAATCAATGAATATTGTAAATGCACAAACAGTAATTTCTCCGCATTGCAAGGTGCAATTCTGAAATTTTTTGCCTTTTCCTGCTCCTCTTAGCATGATAAAGAAGATTCAAAGAGAGTGAGATGCCAGCTCCTTTCATTCAGTCAGTAGCTTCAATCATTTCTGGACGTTTTTCAATGGCAAAAATCAATGAATATTGTAAATGCACAAACAGTAATTTCTCCGCATTGCAAGGTGCAATTCTGAAATTTTTTGCTTTTTCCTGCTCCTCTTAGCATGATAAAGAAGATTCAAAGAGAGTGAGATGCCAGCTCCTTTCATTCAGTCAGTAGCTTCAAACATTTCTGGTATATGAATAACATGATGTTTTTCAATGGCAAAAATCAATGAATATTGTAAATGCACAAACAGTAATTTCTCCGCATTGCAAGGTGCAATTCTGAAATTTTTTGCTTTTTCCTGCTCCTCTTAGCATGATAAAGAAGATTCAAAGAGAGTGAGATGCCAGCTCCTTTCATTCAGTCAGTAGCTTCAATCATTTCTGGACGTTTTTCAATGGCAAAAATCAATGAATATTGTAAATGCACAAACAGTAATTTCTCCGCATTGCAAGGTGCAATTCTGAAATTTTTTGCTTTTTCCTGCTCCTCTTAGCATGATAAAGAAGATTCAAAGAGAGTGAGATGCCAGCTCCTTTCATTCAGTCAGTAGCTTCAATCATTTCTGGTATATGATAAACATGATGTTTTTCAATGGCAAAAATCAATGAATATTGTAAATGCACAAACAGTAATTTCTCCGCATTGCAAGGTGCAATTCTGAAATTTTTTGCTTTTTCCTGCTCCTCTTAGCATGATAAAGAAGATTCAAAGAGAGTGAGATGCCAGCTCCTTTCATTCAGTCAGTAGCTTCAATCATTTCTGGACGTTTTTCAATGGCAAAAATCAATGAATATTGTAAATGCACAAACAGTAATTTCTCCGCATTGCAAGGTGCAATTCTGAAATTTTTTGCTTTTTCCTGCTCCTTTTAGCATGATAAAGAAGATTCAAAGAGAGTGACATGCCAGCTCCTTTCATTCAGTCAGTAGCTTCAAACATTTCTGGTATATGAATAACATGATGTTTTTCAATGGCAAAAATCAATGAATATTGTAAATGCACAAACAGTAATTTCTCCGCATTGCAAGGAGCAATTCTGAAATTTTTTGCATTTTCCTGCTCCTCTTAGCATGATAAAGAAGATTCAAAGAGAGTGAGATGCCAGCTCCTTTCATTCAGTCAGTAGCTTCAATCATTTCTGGACGTTTTTCAATGGCAAAAATCAATGAATATTGTAAATGCACAAACAGTAATTTCTCCGCATTGCAAGGTGCAATTCTGAAATTTTTTGCTTTTTCCTGCTCCTCTTAGCATGATAAAGAAGATTCAAAGAGAGTGAGATGCCAGCTCCTTTCATTCAGTCAGTAGCTTCAAACATTTCTGGACGTTTTTCAATGGCAAAAATCAATGAATATTGTAAATGCACAAACAGTAATTTCTCCGCATTGCAAGGTGTAATTCTGAAATTTTATGCTTTTTCCTGCTCCTCTTAGCATGATAAAGAAGATTCAAAGAGAGTGAGATGCCAGCTCCTTTCATTCAGTCAGTAGCTTCAATCATTTCTGGTATATGAATAACATGATGTTTAACAATGGCAAAAATCAATGAATATTGTAAATGCACAAACAGTAATTTCTCCGCATTGCAAGGTGCAATTCTGAAATTTTTTGCTTTTTCCTGCTCCTCTTAGCATGATAAAGAAGATTCAAAGAGAGTGAGATGCCAGCTCCTTTCATTCAGTCAGTAGCTTCAAACATTTCTGGTATATGAATAACATGATGTTTTTCAATGGCAAAAATCAATGAATTTTGTAAATGCACAAACAGCAATTTCTCCGCATTGCAAGGTGCAATTCTGAAATTTTTTGCTTTTTCCTGCTCCTCTTAGCATGATAAAGAAGATTCAAAGAGAGTGAGATGCCAGCTCCTTTCATTCAGTCAGTAGCTTCAATCATTTCTGGACGTTTTTCAACGGCAAAAATCAATGAATATTGTAAATGCACAAACAGTAATTTCTCCGCATTGCGAGGTGCAATTCTGAAATTTTTTGCTTTTTCCTGCTCCTCTTAGCATGATAAAGAAGATTCAAAGAGAGTGAGATGCCAGCTCCTTTCATTCAGTCAGTAGCTTCAATCATTTCTGGACGTTTTTCAATGGCAAAAATCAATGAATATTGTAAATGCACAAGCAGTAATTTCTCCGCATTGCAAGGTGCAATTCTGAAATTTTTTGCTTTTTCCTGCTCCTCTTAGCATGATAAAGAAGATTCAAAGAGACTGAGATGCCAGCTCCTTTCATTCAGTCAGTAGCTTCAATCATTTCTGGACGTTTTTCAATGGCAAAAATCAATGAATATTGTAAATGCACAAACAGTAATTTCTCCGCATTGCAAGGTGCAATTCTGAAATTTTTTACTTTTTCCTGCTCCTCTTAGCATGAAAAAGAAGATTCAAAGAGAGTGAGATGCCAGCTCATTTCATTCAGTCAGTAGCTTCAATCATTTCTGGTATATGAATAACATGATGTTTTTCAATGGCAAAAATCAATGAATATTGTAAATGCACAAACAGTAATTTCTCCGCATTGCAAGGTGCAATTCTGAATTTTTTTGCTTTTTCCTGCTCCTCTTAGCATGATAAAGAAGATTCAAAGAGAGTGAGATGCCAGCTCCTTTCATTCAGTCAGTAGCTTCAATCATTTCTGGTATATGAATAACATGATGTTTTTCAATGGCAAAAATCAATGAATATTGTAAATGCACAAACAGTAATTTCTCCGCATTGCAAGGTGCAATTCTGAATTTTTTTGCTTTTTCCTGCTCCTCTTAGCATGATAAAGAAGATTCAAAGAGAGTGAGATGCCAGCTCCTTTCATTCAGTCAGTAGCTTCAATCATTTCTGGACGTTTTTCAATGGCAAAAATCAATGAATATTGTAAATGCACAAACAGTAATTTCTCCGCATTGCAAGGTGCAATTCTGAAATTTTTTGCTTTTTCCTGCTCCTCTTAGCATGATAAAGAAGATTCAAAGAGAGTGAGATGCCAGCTCCTTTCATTCAGTCAGTAGCTTCAATCATTTCTGGTATATGAATAACATGATGTTTTTCAATGGCAAAAATCAATGAATATTGTAAATGCACAAACAGTAATTTCTCCGCATTGCAAGGTGCAATTCTGAAATTTTTTGCTTTTTCCTGCTCCTCTTAGCATGATAAAGAAGATTCAAAGAGAGTGAGATGCCAGCTCCTTTCATTCAGTCAGTAGCTTCAAACATTTCTGGACGTTTTTCAATGGCAAAAATCAATGAATATTGTAAATGCACAAACAGTAATTTCTCTGCATTGCAAGGTGCAATTCTGAAATTTTTCGCTTTTTCCTGCTCCTCTTAGCATGATAAAGAAGATTCAAAGAGAGTGAGATGCCAGCTCCTTTCATTCAGTCAGTAGCTTCAATCATTTCTGGTATATGAATAACATGATGTTTAACAATGGCAAAAATCAATGAATATTGTAAATGCACAAACAGTAATTTCTCCGCATTGCAAGGTGCAATTCTGAAATTTTTTGCTTTTTCCTGCTCCTCTTAGCATGATAAAGAAGATTCAAAGAGAGTGAGATGCCAGCTCCTTTCATTCAGTCAGTAGCTTCAATCATTTCTGGATGTTTTTCAATGGCAAAAATCAATGAATATTGTAAATGCACAAACAGTAATTTCTCCGCATTGCAAGGTGCAATTCTGAAATTTTTTGCTTTTTCCTGCTCCTCTTAGCATGATAAAGAAGATTCAAAGAGAGTGAGATGCCAGCTCCTTTCATTCAGTCAGTAGCTTCAATCATTTCTGGACGTTTTTCAACGGCAAAAATCAATGAATATTGTAAATGCACAAACAGTAATTTCTCCGCATTGCAAGGTGCAATTCTGAAATTTTTTGCTTTTTCCTGCTCCTCTTAGCATGATAAAGAAGATTCAAAGAGAGTGAGATGCCAGCTCCTTTCATTCAGTCAGTAGCTTCAATCATTTCTGGACGTTTTTCAATGGCAAAAATCAATGAATATTGTAAATGCACAAACAGTAATTTCTCCGCATTGCAAGGTGCAATTCTGAAATTTTTTGCTTTTTCCTGCTCCTCTTAGCATGATAAAGAAGATTCAAAGAGAGTGAGATGCCAGCTCCTTTCATTCAGTCAGTAGCTTCAATCATTTCTGGACGTTTTTCAATGGCAAAAATCAATGAATATTGTAAATGCACAAACAGTAATTTCTCCGTATTGCAAGGTGCAATTCTGTAATTTTTTGCTTTTTCCTGCTCCTCTTAGCATGATAAAGAAGATTCAAAGAGAGTGAGATGCCAGCTCCTTTCATTCAGTCAGTAGCTTCAATCATTTCTGGACGTTTTTCAATGGCAAAAATCAATGAATATTGTAAATGCACAAGCAGTAATTTCTCCGCATTGCAAGGTGCAATTCTGAAATTTTTTGCTTTTTCCTGCTCCTCTTAGCATGATAAAGAAGATTCAAAGAGACTGAGATGCCAGCTCCTTTCATTCAGTCAGTAGCTTCAATCATTTCTGGACGTTTTTCAATGGCAAAAATCAATGAATATTGTAAATGCACAAACAGTAATTTCTCCGCATTGCAAGGTGCAATTCTGAAATTTTTTACTTTTTCCTGCTCCTCTTAGCATGAAAAAGAAGATTCAAAGAGAGTGAGATGCCAGCTCCTTTCATTCAGTCAGTAGCTTCAATCATTTCTGGTATATGAATAACATGATGTTTTTCAATGGCAAAAATCAATGAATATTGTAAATGCACAAACAGTAATTTCTCCGCATTGCAAGGTGCAATTCTGAATTTTTTTGCTTTTTCCTGCTCCTCTTAGCATGATAAAGAAGATTCAAAGAGAGTGAGATGCCAGCTCCTTTCATTCAGTCAGTAGCTTCAATCATTTCTGGACGTTTTTCAATGGCAAAAATCAATGAATATTGTAAATGCACAAACAGTAATTTCTCCGCATTGCAAGGTGCAATTCTGAAATTTTTTGCTTTTTCCTGCTCCTCTTAGCATGATAAAGAAGATTCAAAGAGAGTGAGATGCCAGCTCCTTTCATTCAGTCAGTAGCTTCAATCATTTCTGGTATATGAATAACATGATGTTTTTCAATGGCAAAAATCAATGAATATTGTAAATGCACAAACAGTAATTTCTCCGCATTGCAAGGTGCAATTCTGAAATTTTTTGCTTTTTCCTGCTCCTCTTAGCATGATAAAGAAGATTCAAACAGAGTGAGATGCCAGCTCCTTTCATTCAGTCAGTAGCTTCAATCATTTCTGGACGTTTTTCAATGGCAAAAATCAATGAATATTGTAAATGCACAAACAGTAATTTCTCCGTAGTGCAAGGTGCAATTCTGAAATTTTTTGCTTTTTCCTGCTCCTCTTAGCATGATAAAGAAGATTCAAAGAGAGTGAGATGCCAGCTCCTTTCATTCAGTCAGTAGCTTCAATCATTTCTGGACGTTTTTCAATGGCAAAAATCAATGAATATTGTAAATGCACAAGCAGTAGTTTCTCCGCATTGCAAGGTGCAATTCTGAAATTTTTTGCTTTTTCCTGCTCCTCTTAGCATGATAAAGAAGATTCAAAGAGACTGAGATGCCAGCTCCTTTCATTCAGTCAGTAGCTTCAATCATTTCTGGACGTTTTTCAATGGCAAAAATCAATGAATATTGTAAATGCACAAACAGTAATTTCTCCGCATTGCAAGGTGCAATTCTGAAATTTTTTACTTTTTCCTGCTCCTCTTAGCATGAAAAAGAAGATTCAAAGAGAGTGAGATGCCAGCTCCTTTCATTCAGTCAGTAGCTTCAATCATTTCTGGTATATGAATAACATGATGTTTTTCAATGGCAAAAATCAATGAATATTGTAAATGCACAAACAGTAATTTCTCCGCATTGCAAGGTGCAATTCTGAAATTTTTTGCTTTTTCCTGCTCCTCTTAGCATGATAAAGAAGATTCAAAGAGAGTGAGATGCCAGCTCCTTTCATTCAGTCAGTAGCTTCAATCATTTCTGGACGTTTTTCAATGGCAAAAATCAATGAATATTGTAAATGCACAAACAGTAATTTCTCCGCATTGCAAGGTGCAATTCTGAAATTTTTTGCTTTTTCCTGCTCCTCTTAGCATGATAAAGAAGATTCAAAGAGAGTGAGATGCCAGCTCCTTTCATTCAGTCAGTAGCTTCAATCATTTCTGGTATATGAATAACATGATGTTTTTCAATGGCAAAAATCAATGAATATTGTAAATGCACAAACAGTAATTTCTCCGCATTGCAAGGTGCAATTCTGAAATTTTTTGCTTTTTCCTGCTCCTCTTAGCATGATAAAGAAGATTCAAAGAGAGTGAGATGCCAGCTCCTTTCATTCAGTCAGTAGCTTCAAACATTTCTGGACGTTTTTCAATGGCAAAAATCAATGAATATTGTAAATGCACAAACAGTAATTTCTCCGCATTGCAAGGTGCAATTCTGAAATTTTTTGCTTTTTCCTGCTCCTCTTAGCATGATAAAGAAGATTCAAAGAGAGTGAGATGCCAGCTCCTTTCATTCAGTCAGTAGCTTCAATCATTTCTGGTATATGAATAACATGATGTTTAACAATGGCAAAAATCAATGAATATTGTAAATGCACAAACAGTAATTTCTCCGCATTGCAAGGTGCAATTCTGAAATTTTTTGCTTTTTCCTGCTCCTCTTAGCATGATAAAGAAGATTCAAAGAGAGTGAGATGCCAGCTCC
This sequence comes from Phyllobates terribilis, assembly GCF_046119375.1. Lineage (NCBI taxonomy): Eukaryota > Metazoa > Chordata > Amphibia > Anura > Dendrobatidae > Phyllobates > Phyllobates terribilis. The sequence continues at coordinate 150,994 of NW_027364363.1, forward strand.
TTTCATTCAGTCAGTAGCTTCAATCATTTCTGGATGTTTTTCAATGGCAAAAATCAATGAATATTGTAAATGCACAAACAGTAATTTCTACGCATTGCAAGGTGCAATTCTGAAATTTTTTGCTTTTTCCTGCTCCTCTTAGCATGATAAAGAAGATTCAAAGAGAGTGAGATGCCAGCTCCTTTCATTCAGTCAGTAGCTTCAATAATTTCTGGACGTTTTTCAACGGCAAAAATCAATGAATATTGTAAATGCACAAACAGTAATTTCTCCGCATTGCAAGGTGCAATTCTGAAATTTTTTGCTTTTTCCTGCTCCTCTTAGCATGATAAAGAAGATTCAAAGAGAGTGAGATGCCAGCTCCTTTCATTCAGTCAGTAGCTTCAATCATTTCTGGACGTTTTTCAATGGCAAAAATCAATGAATATTGTAAATGCACAAACAGTAATTTCTCCGCATTGCAAGGTGCAATTCTGAAATTTTTTGCTTTTTCCTGCTCCTCTTAGCATGATAAAGAAGATTCAAAGAGAGTGAGATGCCAGCTCCTTTCATTCAGTCAGTAGCTTCAATCATTTCTGGACGTTTTTCAATGGCAAAAATCAATGAATATTGTAAATGCACAAACAGTAATTTCTCCGTATTGCAAGGTGCAATTCTGAAATTTTTTGCTTTTTCCTGCTCCTCTTAGCATGATAAAGAAGATTCAAAGAGAGTGAGATGCCAGCTCCTTTCATTCAGTCAGTAGCTTCAATCATTTCTGGATGTTTTTCAATGGCAAAAATCAATGAATATTGTAAATGCACAAGCAGTAATTTCTCCGCATTGCAAGGTGCAATTCTGAAATTTTTTGCTTTTTCCTGCTCCTCTTAGCATGATAAAGAAGATTCAAAGAGACTGAGATGCCAGCTCCTTTCATTCAGTCAGTAGCTTCAATCATTTCTGGACGTTTTTCAATGGCAAAAATCAATGAATATTGTAAATGCACAAACAGTAATTTCTCCGCATTGCAAGGTGCAATTCTGAAATTTTTTACTTTTTCCTGCTCCTCTTAGCATGATAAAGAAGATTCAAAGAGAGTGAGATGCCAGCTCCTTTCATTCAGTCAGTAGCTTCAATCATTTCTGGACGTTTTTCAATGGCAAAAATCAATGAATATTGTAAATGCACAAACAGTAATTTCTCCGCATTGCAAGGTGCAATTCTGAAATTTTTTGCTTTTTCCTGCTCCTCTTAGCATGATAAAGAAGATTCAAAGAGAGTGAGATGCCAGCTCCTTTCATTCAGTCAGTAGCTTCAATCATTTCTGGTATATGAATAACATGATGTTTTTCAATGGCAAAAATCAATGAATATTGTAAATGCACAAACAGTAATTTCTCCGCATTGCAAGGTGCAATTCTGAAATTTTTTGCTTTTTCCTGCTCCTCTTAGCATGATAAAGAAGATTCAAAGAGAGTGAGATGCCAGCTCCTTTCATTCAGTCAGTAGCTTCAAACATTTCTGGACGTTTTTCAATGGCAAAAATCAATGAATATTGTAAATGCACAAACAGTAATTTCTCCGCATTGCAAGGTGCAATTCTGAAATTTTTTGCTTTTTCCTGCTCCTCTTAGCATGATAAAGAAGATTCAAAGAGAGTGAGATGCCAGCTCCTTTCATTCAGTCAGTAGCTTCAATCATTTCTGGTATATGAATAACATGATGTTTAACAATGGCAAAAATCAATGAATATTGTAAATGCACAAACAGTAATTTCTCCGCATTGCAAGGTGCAATTCTGAAATTTTTTGCTTTTTCCTGCTCCTCTTAGCATGATAAAGAAGATTCAAAGAGAGTGAGATGCCAGCTCCTTTCATTCAGTCAGTAGCTTCAATCATTTCTGGATGTTTTTCAATGGCAAAAATCAATGAATATTGTAAATGCACAAACAGTAATTTCTCCGCATTGCAAGGTGCAATTCTGAAATTTTTTGCTTTTTCCTGCTCCTCTTAGCATGATAAAGAAGATTCAAAGAGAGTGAGATGCCAGCTCCTTTCATTCAGTCAGTAGCTTCAATCATTTCTGGACGTTTTTCAACGGCAAAAATCAATGAATATTGTAAATGCACAAACAGTAATTTCTCCGCATTGCAAGGTGCAATTCTGAAATTTTTTGCTTTTTCCTGCTCCTCTTAGCATGATAAAGAAGATTCAAAGAGAGTGAGATGCCAGCTCCTTTCATTCAGTCAGTAGCTTCAATCATTTCTGGACGTTTTTCAATGGCAAAAATCAATGAATATTGTAAATGCACAAACAGTAATTTCTCCGCATTGCAAGGTGCAATTCTGAAATTTTTTGCTTTTTCCTGCTCCTCTTAGCATGATAAAGAAGATTCAAAGAGAGTGAGATGCCAGCTCCTTTCATTCAGTCAGTAGCTTCAATCATTTCTGGACGTTTTTCAATGGCAAAAATCAATGAATATTGTAAATGCACAAACAGTAATTTCTCCGTATTGCAAGGTGCAATTCTGAAATTTTTTGCTTTTTCCTGCTCCTCTTAGCATGATAAAGAAGATTCAAAGAGAGTGAGATGCCAGCTCCTTTCATTCAGTCAGTAGCTTCAATCATTTCTGGATGTTTTTCAATGGCAAAAATCAATGAATATTGTAAATGCACAAGCAGTAATTTCTCCGCATTGCAAGGTGCAATTCTGAAATTTTTTGCTTTTTCCTGCTCCTCTTAGCATGATAAAGAAGATTCAAAGAGACTGAGATGCCAGCTCCTTTCATTCAGTCAGTAGCTTCAATCATTTCTGGACGTTTTTCAATGGCAAAAATCAATGAATATTGTAAATGCACAAACAGTAATTTCTCCGCATTGCAAGGTGCAATTCTGAAATTTTTTACTTTTTCCTGCTCCTCTTAGCATGAAAAAGAAGATTCAAAGAGAGTGAGATGCCAGCTCCTTTCATTCAGTCAGTAGCTTCAATCATTTCTGGTATATGAATAACATGATGTTTTTCAATGGCAAAAATCAATGAATATTGTAAATGCACAAACAGTAATTTCTCCGCATTGCAAGGTGCAATTCTGAATTTTTTTGCTTTTTCCTGCTCCTCTTAGCATGATAAAGAAGATTCAAAGAGAGTGAGATGCCAGCTCATTTCATTCAGTCAGTAGCTTCAATCATTTCTGGACGTTTTTCAATGGCAAAAATCAATGAATATTGTAAATGCACAAACAGTAATTTCTCCGCATTGCAAGGTGCAATTCTGAAATTTTTTGCTTTTTCCTGCTCCTCTTAGCATGATAAAGAAGATTCAAAGAGAGTGAGATGCCAGCTCCTTTCATTCAGTCAGTAGCTTCAATCATTTCTGGTATATGAATAACATGATGTTTTTCAATGGCAAAAATCAATGAATATTGTAAATGCACAAACAGTAATTTCTCCGCATTGCAAGGTGCAATTCTGAAATTTTTTGCTATTTCCTGCTCCTCTTAGCATGATAAAGAAGATTCAAAGAGAGTGAGATGCCAGCTCCTTTCATTCAGTCAGTAGCTTCAATCATTTCTGGTATATGAATAACATGATGTTTTTCAATGGCAAAAATCAATGAATATTGTAAATGCACAAACAGTAATTTCTCCGCATTGCAAGGTGCAATTCTGAAATTTTTTGCCTTTTCCTGCTCCTCTTAGCATGATAAAGAAGATTCAAAGAGAGTGAGATGCCAGCTCCTTTCATTCAGTCAGTAGCTTCAATCATTTCTGGACGTTTTTCAATGGCAAAAATCAATGAATATTGTAAATGCACAAACAGTAATTTCTCCGCATTGCAAGGTGCAATTCTGAAATTTTTTGCTTTTTCCTGCTCCTCTTAGCATGATAAAGAAGATTCAAAGAGAGTGAGATGCCAGCTCCTTTCATTCAGTCAGTAGCTTCAAACATTTCTGGTATATGAATAACATGATGTTTTTCAATGGCAAAAATCAATGAATATTGTAAATGCACAAACAGTAATTTCTTCGCATTGCAAGGTGCAATTCTGAAATTTTTTGCTTTTTCCTGCTCCTCTTAGCATGATAAAGAAGATTCAAAGAGAGTGAGATGCCAGCTCCTTTCATTCAGTCAGTAGCTTCAAACATTTCTGGTATATGAATAACATGATGTTTTTCAATGGCAAAAATCAATGAATATTGTAAATGCACAAACAGTAATTTCTCCGCATTGCAAGGTGCAATTCTGAAATTTTTTGCTTTTTCCTGCTCCTCTTAGCATGATAAAGAAGATTCAAAGAGAGTGAGATGCCAGCTCCTTTCATTCAGTCAGTAGCTTCAATCATTTCTGGACGTTTTTCAATGGCAAAAATCAATGAATATTGTAAATGCACAAACAGTAATTTCTCCGCATTGCAAGGTGCAATTCTGAAATTTTTTGCTTTTTCCTGCTCCTCTTAGCATGATAAAGAAGATTCAAAGAGAGTAAGATGCCAGCTCCTTTCATTCAGTCAGTAGCTTCAATCATTTCTGGACGTTTTTCAATGGCAAAAATCAATGAATATTGTAAATGCACAAACAGTAATTTCTCCGCATTGCAAGGTGCAATTCTGAAATTTTTTGCTTTTTCCTGCTCCTCTTAGTATGATAAAGAAGATTCAAAGAGAGTGAGATGCCAGCTCCTTTCATTCAGTCAGTAGCTTCAAACATTTCTGGTATATGAATAACATGATGTTTTTCAATGGCAAAAATCAATGAATATTGTAAATGCACAAACAGTAATTTCTCCGCATTGCAAGGTGCAATTCTGAAATTTTTTGCTTTTTCCTGCTCCTCTTAGCATGATAAAGAAGATTCAAAGAGAGTGAGATGCCAGCTCCTTTCATTCAGTCAGTAGCTTCAATCATTTCTGGTATATGAATAACATGATGTTTTTCAATGGCAAAAATTAATGAATATTGTAAATGCACAAACAGTAATTTCTCCGCATTGCAAGGTGCAATTCTGAAATTTTTTGCTTTTTCCTGCTCCTCTTAGCATGATAAAGAAGATTCAAAGAGAGTGAGATGCCAGCTCCTTTCATTCAGTCAGTAGCTTCAATCATTTCTGGACGTTTTTCAATGGCAAAAATCAATGAATATTGTAAATGCACAAACAGTAATTTCTCCGCATTGAAGGTGCAATTCTGAAATTTTTTGCTTTTTCCTGCTCCTCTTAGCATGATAAAGAAGATTCAAAGAGAGTGAGATGCCAGCTCCTTTCATTCAGTCAGTAGCTTCAAACATTTCTGGTATATGAATAACATGATGTTTTTCAATGGCAAAAATCAATGAATATTGTAAATGCACAAACAGTAATTTCTCCGCATTGCAAGGTGCAATTCTGAAATTTTTTGCTTTTTCCTGCTCCTCTTAGCATGATAAAGAAGATTCAAAGAGAGTGAGCTGCCAGCTCCTTTCATTCAGTCAGTAGCTTCAATCATTTCTGGACGTTTTTCAATGGCAAAAATCAATGAATATTGTAAATGCACAAACAGTAATTTCTCCGCATTGCAAGGTGCAATTCTGAAATTTTTTGCTTTTTCCTGCTCCTCTTAGCATGATAAAGAAGATTCAAAGAGAGTGAGATGCCAGCTCCTTTCATTCAGTCAGTAGCTTCAATCATTTCTGGACGTTTTTCAATGGCAAAAATCAATGAATATTGTAAATGCACAAACAGTAATTTCTCCGCATTGCAAGGTGCAATTCTGAAATTTTTTGCTTTTTCCTGCTCCTCTTAGCATGATAAAGAAGATTCAAAGAGAGTGAGATGCCAGCTCCTTTCATTCAGTCAGTAGCTTCAATCATTTCTGGACGTTTTTCAATGGCAAAAATCAATGAATATTGTAAATGCACAAACAGTAATTTCTCCGCATTGCAAGGTGCAATTCTGAAATTTTTTGCTTTTTCCTGCTCCTCTTAGCATGATAAAGAAGATTCAAAGAGAGTGAGATGCCAGCTCCTTTCATTCAGTCAGTAGCTTCAAACATTTCTGGTATATGAATAACATGATGTTTTTCAATGGCAAAAATCAATGAATATTGTAAATGCACAAACAGTAATTTCTTCGCATTGCAAGGTGCAATTCTGAAATTTTTTGCTTTTTCCTGCTCCTCTTAGCATGATAAAGAAGATTCAAAGAGAGTGAGATGCCAGCTCCTTTCATTCAGTCAGTAGCTTCAAACATTTCTGGTATATGAATAACATGATGTTTTTCAATGGCAAAAATCAATGAATATTGTAAATGCACAAACAGTAATTTCTCCGCATTGCAAGGTGCAATTCTGAAATTTTTTGCTTTTTCCTGCTCCTCTTAGCATGATAAAGAAGATTCAAAGAGAGTGAGATGCCAGCTCCTTTCATTCAGTCAGTAGCTTCAATCATTTCTGGACGTTTTTCAATGGCAAAAATCAATGAATATTGTAAATGCACAAACAGTAATTTCTCCGCATTGCAAGGTGCAATTCTGAAATTTTTTGCTTTTTCCTGCTCCTCTTAGCATGATAAAGAAGATTCAAAGAGAGTAAGATGCCAGCTCCTTTCATTCAGTCAGTAGCTTCAATCATTTCTGGACGTTTTTCAATGGCAAAAATCAATGAATATTGTAAATGCACAAACAGTAATTTCTCCGCATTGCAAGGTGCAATTCTGAAATTTTTTGCTTTTTCCTGCTCCTCTTAGTATGATAAAGAAGATTCAAAGAGAGTGAGATGCCAGCTCCTTTCATTCAGTCAGTAGCTTCAAACATTTCTGGTATATGAATAACATGATGTTTTTCAATGGCAAAAATCAATGAATATCGTAAATGCACAAACAGTAATTTCTCCGCATTGCAAGGTGCAATTCTGAAATTTTTTGCTTTTTCCTGCTCCTCTTAGCATGATAAAGAAGATTCAAAGAGAGTGAGATGCCAGCTCCTTTCATTCAGTCAGTAGCTTCAATCATTTCTGGTATATGAATAACATGATGTTTTTCAATGGCAAAAATTAATGAATATTGTAAATGCACAAACAGTAATTTCTCCGCATTGCAAGGTGCAATTCTGAAATTTTTTGCTTTTTCCTGCTCCTCTTAGCATGATAAAGAAGATTCAAAGAGAGTGAGATGCCAGCTCCTTTCATTCAGTCAGTAGCTTCAATCATTTCTGGACGTTTTTCAATGGCAAAAATCAATGAATATTGTAAATGCACAAACAGTAATTTCTCCGCATTGAAGGTGCAATTCTGAAATTTTTTGCTTTTTCCTGCTCCTCTTAGCATGATAAAGAAGATTCAAAGAGAGTGAGATGCCAGCTCCTTTCATTCAGTCAGTAGCTTCAAACATTTCTGGTATATGAATAACATGATGTTTTTCAATGGCAAAAATCAATGAATATTGTAAATGCACAAACAGTAATTTCTCCGCATTGCAAGGTGCAATTCTGAAATTTTTTGCTTTTTCCTGCTCCTCTTAGCATGATAAAGAAGATTCAAAGAGAGTGAGATGCCAGCTCCTTTCATTCAGTCAGTAGCTTCAATCATTTCTGGACGTTTTTCAATGGCAAAAATCAATGAATATTGTAAATGCACAAACAGTAATTTCTCCGCATTGCAAGGTGCAATTCTGAAATTTTTTGCTTTTTCCTGCTCCTCTTAGCATGATAAAGAAGATTCAAAGAGAGTGAGATGCCAGCTCCTTTCATTCAGTCAGTAGCTTCAATCATTTCTGGACGTTTTTCAATGGCAAAAATCAATGAATATTGTAAATGCACAAACAGTAATTTCTCCGCATTGCAAGGTGCAATTCTGAAATTTTTTGCTTTTTCCTGCTCCTCTTAGCATGATAAAGAAGATTCAAAGAGAGTGAGATGCCAGCTCCTTTCATTCAGTCAGTAGCTTCAATCATTTCTGGTATATGAATAACATGATGTTTTTCAATGGCAAAAATCAATGAATATTGTAAATGCACAAACAGTAATTTCTCCGCATTGCAAGGTGCAATTCTGAAATTTTTTGCTTTTTCCTGCTCCTCTTAGCATGATAAAGAAGATTCAAAGAGAGTGAGATGCCAGCTCCTTTCATTCAGTCAGTAGCTTCAATCATTTCTGGACGTTTTTCAATGGCAAAAATCAATGAATATTGTAAATGCACAAACAGTAATTTCTCCGCATTGCAAGGTGCAATTCTGAAATTTTTTGCTTTTTCCTGCTCCACTTAGCATGGTAAAGAAGACTCAAAGAGAGTGAGATGCCAGCTCCTTTCATTCAGTCAGTAGCTTCAATCATTTCTGGACGTTTTTCAACGGCAAAAATCAATGAATATTGTAGATGCACAAACAGTAATTTCTCCGCATTGCAAGGTGCAATTCTGAAATTTTTTGCTTTTTCCTGCTCCTCTTAGCATGATAAAGAAGATTCAAAGAGACTGAGATGCCAGCTCCTTTCATTCAGTCAGTAGCTTCAATCATTTCTGGATGTTTTTCAATGGCAAAAATCAATGAATATTGTAAATGCACAAACAGTAATTTCTCCGCATTGCAAGGTGCAATTCTGAAATTTTTTGCTTTTTCCTGCTCCTCTTAGCATGATAAAGAAGATTCAAAGAGAGTGAGATGCCAGCTCCTTTCATTCAGTCAGTAGCTTCAATCATTTCTGGACGTTTTTCAATGGCAAAAATCATTGAATATTGTAAATGCACAAACAGTAATTTCTCCGCATTGCAAGGTGCAATTCTGAAATTTTTTGCTTTTTCCTGCTCCTCTTAGCATGATAAAGAAGATTCAAAGAGAGTGAGATGCCAGCTCCTTTCATTCAGTCAGTAGCATCAAACATTTCTGGTATATGAATAACATGATGTTTTTCAATGGCAAAAATCAATGAATATTGTAAATGCACAAACAGTAATTTCTTCGCATTGCAAGGTGCAATTCTGAAATTTTTTGCTTTTTCCTGCTCCTCTTAGCATGATAAAGAAGATTCAAAGAGAGTGAGATGCCAGCTCCTTTCATTCAGTCAGTAGCTTCAAACATTTCTGGTATATGAATAACATGATGTTTTTCAATGGCGGCAAAAATCAATGAATATTGTAAATGCACAAACAGTAATTTCTCCGCATTGCAAGGTGCAATTCTGAAATTTTTTGCTTTTTCCTGCTCCTCTTAGCATGATAAAGAAGATTCAAAGAGAGTGAGATGAGAGCTCCTTTCATTCAGTCAGTAGCTTCAATCATTTCTGGACGTTTTTCAGTGGCAAAAATCATTGAATATTGTAAATGCACAAACAGTAATTTCTCCGCATTGCAAGGTGCAATTCTGAAATTTTTTGCTTTTTCCTGCTCCTCTTAGCATGATAAAGAAGATTCAAAGAGAGTGAGATGCCAGCTCCTTTCATTCAGTCAGTAGCTTCAATCATTTCTGGACGTTTTTCAATGGCAAAAATCAATGAATATTGTAAATGCACAAACAGTAATTTCTCCGCATTGCAAGGTGCAATTCTGAAATTTTTTGCTTTTTCCTGCTCCTCTTAGCATGATAAAGAAGATTCAAAGAGAGTGAGATGCCAGCTCCTTTCATTCAGTCAGTAGCTTCAATCATTTCTGGTATATGAATAACATGATGTTTTTCAATGGCAAAAATCAATGAATATTGTAAATGCACAAACAGTAATTTCTCCGCATTGCAAGGTGCAATTCTGAAATTTTTTGCTTTTTCCTGCTCCTCTTAGCATGATAAAGAAGATTCAAAGAGAGTGAGATGCCAGCTCCTTTCATTCAGTCAGTAGCTTCAATCATTTCTGGACGTTTTTCAATGGCAAAAATCAATGAATATTGTAAATGCACAAACAGTAATTTCTCCGCATTGCAAGGTGCAATTCTGAAATTTTTTGCTTTTTCCTGCTCCACTTAGCATGGTAAAGAAGACTCAAAGAGAGTGAGATGCCAGCTCCTTTCATTCAGTCAGTAGCTTCAATCATTTCTGGACGTTTTTCAACGGCAAAAATCAATGAATATTGTAGATGCACAAACAGTAATTTCTCCGCATTGCAAGGTGCAATTCTGAAATTTTTTGCTTTTTCCTGCTCCTCTTAGCATGATAAAGAAGATTCAAAGAGACTGAGATGCCAGCTCCTTTCATTCAGTCAGTAGCTTCAATCATTTCTGGACGTTTTTCAATGGCAAAAATCAATGAATATTGTAAATGCACAAACAGTAATTTCTCCGCATTGCAAGGTGCAATTCTGAAATTTTTTGCTTTTTTCTGCTCCTCTTAGCATGATAAAGAAGATTCAAAGAGAGTGAGATGCCAGCTCCTTTCATTCAGTCAGTAGCTTCAATCATTTCTGGATGTTTTTCAATGGCAAAAATCAATGAATATTGTAAATGCACAAACAGTAATTTCTCCGCATTGCAAGGTGCAATTCTGAAATTTTTTGCTTTTTCCTGCTCCTCTTAGCATGATAAAGAAGATTCAAAGAGAGTGAGATGCCAGCTCCTTTCATTCAGTCAGTAGCTTCAATCATTTCTGGACGTTTTTCAATGGCAAAAATCATTGAATATTGTAAATGCACAAACAGTAATTTCTCCGCATTGCAAGGTGCAATTCTGAAATTTTTTGCTTTTTCCTGCTCCTCTTAGCATGATAAAGAAGATTCAAAGAGAGTGAGATGCCAGCTCCTTTCATTCAGTCAGTAGCATCAAACATTTCTGGTATATGAATAACATGATGTTTTTCAATGGCAAAAATCAATGAATATTGTAAATGCACAAACAGTAATTTCTTCGCATTGCAAGGTGCAATTCTGAAATTTTTTGCTTTTTCCTGCTCCTCTTAGCATGATAAAGAAGATTCAAAGAGAGTGAGATGCCAGCTCCTTTCATTCAGTCAGTAGCTTCAAACATTTCTGGTATATGAATAACATGATGTTTTTCAATGGCGGCAAAAATCAATGAATATTGTAAATGCACAAACAGTAATTTCTCCGCATTGCAAGGTGCAATTCTGAAATTTTTTGCTTTTTCCTGCTCCTCTTAGCATGATAAAGAAGATTCAAAGAGAGTGAGATGCCAGCTCCTTTCATTCAGTCAGTAGCTTCAATCATTTCTGGACGTTTTTCAATGGCAAAAATCAATGAATATTGTAAATGCACAAACAGTAATTTCTCCGCATTGCAAGGTGCAATTCTGAAATTTTTTGCTTTTTCCTGCTCCTCTTAGCATGATAAAGAAGATTCAAAGAGAGTGAGATGCCAGCTCCTTTCATTCAGTCAGTAGCTTCAATCATTTCTGGACGTTTTTCAATGGCAAAAATCAATGAATATTGTAAATGCACAAACAGTAATTTCTCCGCATTGCAAGGTGCAATTCTGAAATTTTTTGCTTTTTCCTGCTCCTCTTAGTATGATAAAGAAGATTCAAAGAGAGTGAGATGCCAGCTCCTTTCATTCAGTCAGTAGCTTCAAACATTTCTGGTATATGAATAACATGATGTTTTTCAATGGCAAAAATCAATGAATATTGTAAATGCACAAACAGTAATTTCTCCGCATTGCAAGGTGCAATTCTGAAATTTTTTGCTTTTTCCTGCTCCTCTTAGCATGATAAAGATTCAAAGAGAGTGAGATGCCAGCTCCTTTCATTCAGTCAGTAGCTTCAATCATTTCTGGTATATGAATAACATGATGTTTTTCAATGGCAAAAATTAATGAATATTGTAAATGCACAAACAGTAATTTCTCCGCATTGCAAGGTGCAATTCTGAAATTTTTTGCTTTTTCCTGCTCCTCTTAGCATGATAAAGAAGATTCAAAGAGAGTGAGATGCCAGCTCCTTTCATTCAGTCAGTAGCTTCAATCATTTCTGGACGTTTTTCAATGGCAAAAATCAATGAATATTGTAAATGCACAAACAGTAATTTCTCCGCATTGAAGGTGCAATTCTGAAATTTTTTGCTTTTTCCTGCTCCTCTTAGCATGATAAAGAAGATTCAAAGAGAGTGAGATGCCAGCTCCTTTCATTCAGTCAGTAGCTTCAAACATTTCTGGTATATGAATAACATGATGTTTTTCAATGGCAAAAATCAATGAATATTGTAAATGCACAAACAGTAATTTCTCCGCATTGCAAGGTGCAATTCTGAAATTTTTTGCTTTTTCCTGCTCCTCTTAGCATGATAAAGAAGATTCAAAGAGAGTGAGATGAGAGCTCCTTTCATTCAGTCAGTAGCTTCAATCATTTCTGGACGTTTTTCAATGGCAAAAATCAATGAATATTGTAAATGCACAAACAGTAATTTCTCCGCATTGCAAGGTGCAATTCTGAAATTTTTTGCTTTTTCCTGCTCCTCTTAGCATGATAAAGAAGATTCAAAGAGAGTGAGATGCCAGCTCCTTTCATTCAGTCAGTAGCTTCAATCATTTCTGGATGTTTTTCAATGGCAAAAATCAATGAATATTGTAAATGCACAAACAGTAATTTCTCCGCATTGCAAGGTGCAATTCTGAAATTTTTTGCTTTTTCCTGCTCCTCTTAGCATGATAAAGAAGATTCAAAGAGAGTGAGATGCCAGCTCCTTTCATTCAGTCAGTAGCTTCAATCATTTCTGGTATATGAATAACATGATGTTTTTCAATGGCAAAAATCAATGAATATTGTAAATGCACAAACAGTAATATCTCCACATTGCACGGTGCAATTCTGAAATTTTTAGCTTTTTCCTGTTAATCCTAGCATGATAAAGAAGATTCAAAGAGAGTGAGATGCCAGCTCCTTTCATTCAGTCAGTAGCTTCAAACATTTCTGGTATATGAAAAACATGTTTTTCAATGGCAAAAATCAATGAATATTGTAAATGCACAAACAGTAATATCTCCACATTGCACGGTGCAATTCTGAAATTTTTAGCTTTTTCCTGTTAATCCTAGCATGATAAAGAAGATTCAAAGAGAGTGAGATGCCAGCTCCTTTCATTCAGTCAGTAGCTTCAAACATTTCTGGTATATGAAAAACATGTTTTTCAATGGCAAAAATCAATGAATATTGTAAATGCACAAACAGTAATATCTCCACATTGCAAGGTGCAATTCTGAAATTTTTTGCTTTTTCCTGCTAATCCTAGCATGATAAAGAAGATTCAAAGAGAGTGAGATGCCAGCTCCTTTCATTCAGTCAGTAGCTTCAAACATTTCTGGTATATGAAAAACATGTTTTTCAATGGCAAAAATCAATGAATATTGTAAATGCACAAACAGTAATATCTCCACATTGCACGGTGCAATTCTGAAATTTTTAGCTTTTTCCTGTTAATCCTAGCATGATAAAGAAGATTCAAAGAGAGTGAGATGCCAGCTCCTTTCATTCAGTCAGTAGCTTCAAACATTTCTGGTATATGAAAAACATGTTTTTCAATGGCAAAAATCAATGAATATTGTAAATGCACAAACAGTAATATCTCCACATTGCAAGGTGCAATTCTGAAATTTTTTGCTTTTTCCTGTTAATCCTAGCATGATAAAGAAGATTCAAAGAGAGTGAGATGCCAGCTCCTTTCATTCAGTCAGTAGCTTCAAACATTTCTGGTATATGAAAAACATGTTTTTCAATGGCAAAAATCAATGAATATTGTAAATGCACAAACAGTAATATCTCCACATTGCAAGGTGCAATTCTGAAATTTTTTGCTTTTTCCTGCTAATCCTAGCATGATAAAGAAGATTCAAAGAGAGTGAGATGCCAGCTCCTTTCATTCAGTCAGTAGCTTCAAACATTTCTGGTATATGAAAAACATGTTTTTCAATGGCAAAAATCAATGAATATTGTAAATGCACAAACAGTAATATCTCCACATTGCACGGTGCAATTCTGAAATTTTTAGCTTTTTCCTGTTAATCCTAGCATGATAAAGAAGATTCAAAGAGAGTGAGATGCCAGCTCCTTTCATTCAGTCAGTAGCTTCAAACATTTCTGGTATATGAAAAACATGTTTTTCAATGGCAAAAATCAATGAATATTGTAAATGCACATACAGTAATATCTCCACATTGCAAGGTGCAATTCTGAAATTTTTTGCTTTTTCCTGCTAATCCTAGCATGATAAAGAAGATTCAAAGAGAGTGAGATGCCAGCTCCTTTCATTCAGTCAGTAGCTTCAAACATTTCTGGTATATGAAAAACATGTTTTTCAATGGCAAAAATCAATGAATATTGTAAATGCACAAACAGTAATATCTCCACATTGCAAGGTGCAATTCTGAAATTTTTTGCTTTTTCCTGTTAATCCTAGCATGATAAAGAAGATTCAAAGAGAGTGAGATGCCAGCTCCTTTCATTCAGTCAGTAGCTTCAAACATTTCTGGTATATGAAAAACATGTTTTTCAATGGCAAAAATCAATGAATATTGTAAATGCACAAACAGTAATATCTCCACATTGCAAGGTGCAATTCTGAAATTTTTTGCTTTTTCCTGCTAATCCTAGCATGATAAAGAAGATTCAAAGAGAGTGAGATGCCAGCTCCTTTCATTCAGTCAGTAGCTTCAAACATTTCTGGTATATGAAAAACGTTTTTCAATGGCAAAAATCAATGAATATTGTAAATGCACAAACAGTAATATCTCCACATTGCACGGTGCAATTCTGAAATTTTTAGCTTTTTCCTGTTAATCCTAGCATGATAAAGAAGATTCAGAGTGAGATGCCAGCTCCTTTCATTCAGTCAGTAGCTTCAAACATTTCTGGTATATGAAAAACATGTTTTTCAATGGCAAAAATCAATGAATATTGTAAATGCACAAACAGTAATATCTCCACATTGCAAGGTGCAATTCTGAAATTTTTTGCTTTTTCCTGCTAATCCTAGCATGATAAAGAAGATTCAAAGAGAGTGAGATGCCAGCTCCTTTCATTCAGTCAGTAGCTTCAAACATTTCTGGTATATGAAAAACATGTTTTTCAATGGCAAAAATCAATGAATATTGTAAATGCACAAACAGTAATATCTCCACATTGCACGGTGCAATTCTGAAATTTTTAGCTTTTTCCTGTTAATCCTAGCATGATAAAGAAGATTCAAAGAGAGTGAGATGCCAGCTCCTTTCATTCAGTCAGTAGCTTCAAACATTTCTGGTATATGAAAAACATGTTTTTCAATGGCAAAAATCAATGAATATTGTAAATGCACAAACAGTAATATCTGCACATTGCAAGGTGCAATTCTGAAATTTTTTTCTTTTTCCTGTTAATCCTAGCATGATAAAGAAGATTCAAAGAGAGTGAGATGCCAGCTCCTTTCATTCAGTCAGTAGCTTCAAACATTTCTGGTATATGAAAAACATGTTTTTCAATGGCAAAAATCAATGAATATTGTAAATGCACAAACAGTAATATCTCCACATTGCAAGGTGCAATTCTGAAATTTTTTGCTTTTTCCTGCTAATCCTAGCATGATAAAGAAGATTCAAAGAGAGTGAGATGCCAGCTCCTTTCATTCAGTCAGTAGCTTCAAACATTTCTGGTATATGAAAAACATGTTTTTCAATGGCAAAAATCAATGAATATTGTAAATGCACAAACAGTAATATCTCCACATTGCACGGTGCAATTCTGAAATTTTTAGCTTTTTCCTGTTAATCCTAGCATGATAAAGAAGATTCAAAGAGAGTGAGATGCCAGCTCCTTTCATTCAGTCAGTAGCTTCAAACATTTCTGGTATATGAAAAACATGTTTTTCAATGGCAAAAATCAATGAATATTGTAAATGCACAAACAGTAATATCTCCACATTGCAAGGTGCAATTCTGAAATTTTTTGCTTTTTCCTGCTAATCCTAGCATGATAAAGAAGATTCAAAGAGAGTGAGATGCCAGCTCCTTTCATTCAGTCAGTAGCTTCAAACATTTCTGGTATATGAAAAACGTTTTTCAATGGCAAAAATCAATGAATATTGTAAATGCACAAACAGTAATATCTCCACATTGCACGGTGCAATTCTGAAATTTTTAGCTTTTTCCTGTTAATCCTAGCATGATAAAGAAGATTCAGAGTGAGATGCCAGCTCCTTTCATTCAGTCAGTAGCTTCAAACATTTCTGGTATATGAAAAACATGTTTTTCAATGGCAAAAATCAATGAATATTGTAAATGCACAAACAGTAATATCTCCACATTGCAAGGTGCAATTCTGAAATTTTTTGCTTTTTCCTGCTAATCCTAGCATGATAAAGAAGATTCAAAGAGAGTGAGATGCCAGCTCCTTTCATTCAGTCAGTAGCTTCAAACATTTCTGGTATATGAAAAACATGTTTTTCAATGGCAAAAATCAATGAATATTGTAAATGCACAAACAGTAATATCTCCACATTGCACGGTGCAATTCTGAAATTTTTAGCTTTTTCCTGTTAATCCTAGCATGATAAAGAAGATTCAAAGAGAGTGAGATGCCAGCTCCTTTCATTCAGTCAGTAGCTTCAAACATTTCTGGTATATGAAAAACATGTTTTTCAATGGCAAAAATCAATGAATATTGTAAATGCACAAACAGTAATATCTCCACATTGCAAGGTGCAATTCTGAAATTTTTTGCTTTTTCCTGTTAATCCTAGCATGATAAAGAAGATTCAAAGAGAGTGAGATGCCAGCTCCTTTCATTCAGTCAGTAGCTTCAAACATTTCTGGTATATGAAAAACATGTTTTTCAATGGCAAAAATCAATGAATATTGTAAATGCACAAACAGTAATATCTCCACATTGCAAGGTGCAATTCTGAAATTTTTTGCTTTTTCCTGCTAATCCTAGCATGATAAAGAAGATTCAAAGAGAGTGAGATGCCAGCTCCTTTCATTCAGTCAGTAGCTTCAAACATTTCTGGTATATGAAAAACATGTTTTTCAATGGCAAAAATCAATGAATATTGTAAATGCACAAACAGTAATATCTCCACATTGCACGGTGCAATTCTGAAATTTTTAGCTTTTTCCTGTTAATCCTAGCATGATAAAGAAGATTCAAAGAGAGTGAGATGCCAGCTCCTTTCATTCAGTCAGTAGCTTCAAACATTTCTGGTATATGAAAAACATGTTTTTCAATGGCAAAAATCAATGAATATTGTAAATGCACAAACAGTAATATCTCCACATTGCAAGGTGCAATTCTGAAATTTTTTGCTTTTTCCTGCTAATCCTAGCATGATAAAGAAGATTCAAAGAGAGTGAGATGCCAGCTCCTTTCATTCAGTCAGTAGCTTCAAACATTTCTGGTATATGAAAAACATGTTTTTCAATGGCAAAAAACAATGAATATTGTAAATGCACAAACAGTAATATCTCCACATTGCACGGTGCAATTCTGAAATTTTTAGCTTTTTCCTGTTAATCCTAGCATGATAAAGAAGATTCAAAGAGAGTGAGATGCCAGCTCCTTTCATTCAGTCAGTAGCTTCAAACATTTCTGGTATATGAAAAACATGTTTTTCAATGGCAAAAATCAATGAATATTGTAAATGCACAAACAGTAATATCTCCACATTGCAAGGTGCAATTCTGAAATTTTTTGCTTTTTCCTGTTAATCCTAGCATGATAAAGAAGATTCAAAGAGAGTGAGATGCCAGCTCCTTTCATTCAGTCAGTAGCTTCAAACATTTCTGGTATATGAAAAACATGTTTTTCAATGGCAAAAATCAATGAATATTGTAAATGCACAAACAGTAATATCTCCACATTGCAAGGTGCAATTCTGAAATTTTTTGCTTTTTCCTGCTAATCCTAGCATGATAAAGAAGATTCAAAGAGAGTGAGATGCCAGCTCCTTTCATTCAGTCAGTAGCTTCAAACATTTCTGGTATATGAAAAACATGTTTTTCAATGGCAAAAATCAATGAATATTGTAAATGCACAAACAGTAATATCTCCACATTGCAAGGTGCAATTCTGAAATTTTTTGCTTTTTCCTGTTAATCCTAGCATGATAAAGAAGATTCAAAGAGAGTGAGATGCCAGCTCCTTTCATTCAGTCAGTAGCTTCAAACATTTCTGGTATATGAAAAACATGTTTTTCAATGGCAAAAATCAATGAATATTGTAAATGCACAAACAGTAATATCTCCACATTGCAAGGTGCAATTCTGAAATTTTTTGCTTTTTCCTGCTAATCCTAGCATGATAAAGAAGATTCAAAGAGAGTGAGATGCCAGCTCCTTTCATTCAGTCAGTAGCTTCAAACATTTCAGGTATATGAAAAACGTTTTTCAATGGCAAAAATCAATGAATATTGTAAATGCACAAACAGTAATATCTCCACATTGCACGGTGCAATTCTGAAATTTTTAGCTTTTTCCTGTTAATCCTAGCATGATAAAGAAGATTCAGAGTGAGATGCCAGCTCCTTTCATTCAGTCAGTAGCTTCAAACATTTCTGGTATATGAAAAACATGTTTTTCAATGGCAAAAATCAATGAATATTGTAAATGCACAAACAGTAATATCTCCACATTGCAAGGTGCAATTCTGAAATTTTTTGCTTTTTCCTGCTAATCCTAGCATGATAAAGAAGATTCAAAGAGAGTGAGATGCCAGCTCCTTTCATTCAGTCAGTAGCTTCAAACATTTCTGGTATATGAAAAACATGTTTTTCAATGGCAAAAATCAATGAATATTGTAAATGCACAAACAGTAATATCTCCACATTGCACGGTGCAATTCTGAAATTTTTAGCTTTTTCCTGTTAATCCTAGCATGATAAAGAAGATTCAAAGAGAGTGAGATGCCAGCTCCTTTCATTCAGTCAGTAGCTTCAAACATTTCTGGTATATGAAAAACATGTTTTTCAATGGCAAAAATCAATGAATATTGTAAATGCACAAACAGTAATATCTCCACATTGCAAGGTGCAATTCTGAAATTTTTTGCTTTTTCCTGTTAATCCTAGCATGATAAAGAAGATTCAAAGAGAGTGAGATGCCAGCTCCTTTCATTCAGTCAGTAGCTTCAAACATTTCTGGTATATGAAAAACATGTTTTTCAATGGCAAAAATCAATGAATATTGTAAATGCACAAACAGTAATATCTCCACATTGCAAGGTGCAATTCTGAAATTTTTTGCTTTTTCCTGCTAATCCTAGCATGATAAAGAAGATTCAAAGAGAGTGAGATGCCAGCTCCTTTCATTCAGTCAGTAGCTTCAAACATTTCTGGTATATGAAAAACATGTTTTTCAATGGCAAAAATCAATGAATATTGTAAATGCACAAACAGTAATATCTCCACATTGCACGGTGCAATTCTGAAATTTTTAGCTTTTTCCTGTTAATCCTAGCATGATAAAGAAGATTCAAAGAGAGTGAGATGCCAGCTCCTTTCATTCAGTCAGTAGCTTCAAACATTTCTGGTATATGAAAAACATGTTTTTCAATGGCAAAAATCAATGAATATTGTAAATGCACAAACAGTAATATCTCCACATTGCAAGGTGCAATTCTGAAATTTTTTGCTTTTTCCTGCTAATCCTAGCATGATAAAGAAGATTCAAAGAGAGTGAGATGCCAGCTCCTTTCATTCAGTCAGTAGCTTCAAACATTTCTGGTATATGAAAAACATGTTTTTAAATGGCAAAAATCAATGAATATTGTAAATGCACAAACAGTAATATCTCCACATTGCACGGTGCAATTCTGAAATTTTTAGCTTTTTCCTGTTAATCCTAGCATGATAAAGAAGATTCAAAGAGAGTGAGATGCCAGCTCCTTTCATTCAGTCAGTAGCTTCAAACATTTCTGGTATATGAAAAACATGTTTTTCAATGGCAAAAATCAATGAATATTGTAAATGCACAAACAGTAATATCTCCACATTGCAAGGTGCAATTCTGAAATTTTTTGCTTTTTCCTGTTAATCCTAGCATGATAAAGAAGATTCAAAGAGAGTGAGATGCCAGCTCCTTTCATTCAGTCAGTAGCTTCAAACATTTCTGGTATATGAAAAACATGTTTTTCAATGGCAAAAATCAATGAATATTGTAAATGCACAAACAGTAATATCTCCACATTGCAAGGTGCAATTCTGAAATTTTTTGCTTTTTCCTGCTAATCCTAGCATGATAAAGAAGATTCAAAGAGAGTGAGATGCCAGCTCCTTTCATTCAGTCAGTAGCTTCAAACATTTCTGGTATATGAAAAACATGTTTTTCAATGGCAAAAATCAATGAATATTGTAAATGCACAAACAGTAATATCTCCACATTGCAAGGTGCAATTCTGAAATGTTTTGCTTTTTCCTGCTAATCCTAGCATGATAAAGAAGATTCAAAGAGAGTGAGATGCCAGCTCCTTTCATTCAGTCAGTAGCTTCAAACATTTCTGGTATATGAAAAACATGTTTTTCAATGGCAAAAATCAATGAATATTGTAAATGCACAAACAGTAATATCTCCACATTGCACGGTGCAATTCTGAAATTTTTAGCTTTTTCCTGTTAATCCTAGCATGATAAAGAAGATTCAAAGAGAGTGAGATGCCAGCTCCTTTCATTCAGTCAGTAGCTTCAAACATTTCTGGTATATGAAAAACATGTTTTTCAATGGCAAAAATCAATGAATATTGTAAATGCACAAACAGTAATATCTCCACATTGCAAGGTGCAATTCTGAAATTTTTAGCTTTTTCCTGTTAATCCTAGCATGATAAAGAAGATTCAAAGAGAGTGAGATGCCAGCTCCTTTCATTCAGTCAGTAGCTTCAAACATTTCTGGTATATGAAAAACATGTTTTTCAATGGCAAAAATCAATGAATATTGTAAATGCACAAACAGTAATATCTCCACATTGCAAGGTGCAATTCTGAAATTTTTTGCTTTTTCCTGTTAATCCTAGCATGATAAAGAAGATTCAAAGAGAGTGAGATGCCAGCTCCTTTCATTCAGTCAGTAGCTTCAAACATTTCTGGTATATGAAAAACATGTTTTTCAATGGCAAAAATCAATGAATATTGTAAATGCACAAACAGTAATATCTCCACATTGCAAGGTGCAATTCTGAAATTTTTTGCTTTTTCCTGCTAATCCTAGCATGATAAAGAAGATTCAAAGAGAGTGAGATGCCAGCTCCTTTCATTCAGTCAGTAGCTTCAAACATTTCTGGTATATGAAAAACATGTTTTTCAATGGCAAAAATCAATGAATATTGTAAATGCACAAACAGTAATATCTCCACATTGCACGGTGCAATTCTGAAATTTTTAGCTTTTTCCTGTTAATCCTAGCATGATAAAGAAGATTCAAAGAGAGTGAGATGCCAGCTCCTTTCATTCAGTCAGTAGCTTCAAACATTTCTGGTATATGAAAAACATGTTTTTCAATGGCAAAAATCAATGAATATTGTAAATGCACAAACAGTAATATCTCCACATTGCAAGGTGCAATTCTGAAATTTTTTGCTTTTTCCTGCTAATCCTAGCATGATAAAGAAGATTCAAAGAGAGTGAGATGCCAGCTCCTTTCATTCAGTCAGTAGCTTCAAACATTTCTGGTATATGAAAAACATGTTTTTCAATGGCAAAAATCAATGAATATTGTAAATGCACAAACAGTAATATCTCCACATTGCACGGTGCAATTCTGAAATTTTTAGCTTTTTCCTGTTAATCCTAGCATGATAAAGAAGATTCAAAGAGAGTGAGATGCCTGCTCCTTTCATTCAGTCAGTAGCTTCAAACATTTCTGGTATATGAAAAACATGTTTTTCAATGGCAAAAATCAATGAATATTGTAAATGCACAAACAGTAATATCTCCACATTGCAAGGTGCAATTCTGAAATTTTTTGCTTTTTCCTGTTAATCCTAGCATGATAAAGAAGATTCAAAGAGAGTGAGATGCCAGCTCCTTTCATTCAGTCAGTAGCTTCAAACATTTCTGGTATATGAAAAACATGTTTTTCAATGGCAAAAATCAATGAATATTGTAAATGCACAAACAGTAATATCTCCACATTGCAAGGTGCAATTCTGAAATTTTTTGCTTTTTCCTGCTAATCCTAGCATGATAAAGAAGATTCAAAGAGAGTGAGATGCCAGCTCCTTTCATTCAGTCAGTAGCTTCAAACATTTCTGGTATATGAAAAACATGTTTTTCAATGGCAAAAATCAATGAATATTGTAAATGCACAAACAGTAATATCTCCACATTGCACGGTGCAATTCTGAAATTTTTAGCTTTTTCCTGTTAATCCTAGCATGATAAAGAAGATTCAAAGAGAGTGAGATGCCAGCTCCTTTCATTCAGTCAGTAGCTTCAAACATTTCTGGTATATGAAAAACATGTTTTTCAATGGCAAAAATCAATGAATATTGTAAATGCACAAACAGTAATATCTCCACATTGCAAGGTGCAATTCTGAAATTTTTTGCTTTTTCCTGCTAATCCTAGCATGATAAAGAAGATTCAAAGAGAGTGAGATGCCAGCTCTTTTCATTCAGTCATTAGCTTCAAACATTTCTGGTATATGAAAAACATGTTTTTCAATGGCAAAAATCAATGAATATTGTAAATGCACAAACAGTAATATCTCCACATTGCACGGTGCAATTCTGAAATTTTTAGCTTTTTCCTGTTAATCCTAGCATGATAAAGAAGATTCAAAGAGAGTGAGATGCCAGCTCCTTTCATTCAGTCAGTAGCTTCAAACATTTCTGGTATATGAAAAACATGTTTTTCAATGGCAAAAATCAATGAATATTGTAAATGCACAAACAGTAATATCTCCACATTGCAAGGTGCAATTCTGAAATTTTTTGCTTTTTCCTGTTAATCCTAGCATGATAAAGAAGATTCAAAGAGAGTGAGATGCCAGCTCCTTTCATTCAGTCAGTAGCTTCAAACATTTCTGGTATATGAAAAACATGTTTTTCAATGGCAAAAATCAATGAATATTGTAAATGCACAAACAGTAATATCTCCACATTGCAAGGTGCATTTCTGAAATTTTTTGCTTTTTCCTGCTAATCCTAGCATGATAAAGAAGATTCAAAGAGAGTGAGATGCCAGCTCCTTTCATTCAGTCAGTAGCTTCAAACATTTCTGGTATATGAAAAACATGTTTTTCAATGGCAAAAATCAATGAATATTGTAAATGCACAAACAGTAATATCTCCACATTGCACGGTGCAATTCTGAAATTTTTAGCTTTTTCCTGTTAATCCTAGCATGATAAAGAAGATTCAAAGAGAGTGAGATGCCAGCTCCTTTCATTCAGTCAGTAGCTTCAAACATTTCTGGTATATGAAAAACATGTTTTTCAATGGCAAAAATCAATGAATATTGTAAATGCACAAACAGTAATATCTCCACATTGCAAGGTGCAATTCTGAAATTTTTAGCTTTTTCCTGTTAATCCTAGCATGATAAAGAAGATTCAAAGAGAGTGAGATGCCAGCTCCTTTCATTCAGTCAGTAGCTTCAAACATTTCTGGTATATGAAAAACATGTTTTTCAATGGCAAAAATCAATGAATATTGTAAATGCACAAACAGTAATATCTCCACATTGCAAGGTGCAATTCTGAAATTTTTTGCTTTTTCCTGTTAATCCTAGCATGATAAAGAAGATTCAAAGAGAGTGAGATGCCAGCTCCTTTCATTCAGTCAGTAGCTTCAAACATTTCTGGTATATGAAAAACATGTTTTTCAATGGCAAAAATCAATGAATATTGTAAATGCACAAACAGTAATATCTCCACATTGCAAGGTGCAATTCTGAAATTTTTTGCTTTTTCCTGCTAATCCTAGCATGATAAAGAAGATTCAAAGAGAGTGAGATGCCAGCTCCTTTCATTCAGTCAGTAGCTTCAAACATTTCTGGTATATGAAAAACATGTTTTTCAATGGCAAAAATCAATGAATATTGTAAATGCACAAACAGTAATATCTCCACATTGCACGGTGCAATTCTGAAATTTTTAGCTTTTTCCTGTTAATCCTAGCATGATAAAGAAGATTCAAAGAGAGTGAGATGCCAGCTCCTTTCATTCAGTCAGTAGCTTCAAACATTTCTGGTATATGAAAAACATGTTTTTCAATGGCAAAAATCAATGAATATTGTAAATGCACAAACAGTAATATCTCCACATTGCAAGGTGCAATTCTGAAATTTTTTGCTTTTTCCTGCTAATCCTAGCATGATAAAGAAGATTCAAAGAGAGTGAGATGCCAGCTCCTTTCATTCAGTCAGTAGCTTCAAACATTTCTGGTATATGAAAAACATGTTTTTCAATGGCAAAAATCAATGAATATTGTAAATGCACAAACAGTAATATCTCCACATTGCACGGTGCAATTCTGAAATTTTTAGCTTTTTCCTGTTAATCCTAGCATGATAAAGAAGATTCAAAGAGAGTGAGATGCCTGCTCCTTTCATTCAGTCAGTAGCTTCAAACATTTCTGGTATATGAAAAACATGTTTTTCAATGGCAAAAATCAATGAATATTGTAAATGCACAAACAGTAATATCTCCACATTGCAAGGTGCAATTCTGAAATTTTTTGCTTTTTCCTGTTAATCCTAGCATGATAAAGAAGATTCAAAGAGAGTGAGATGCCAGCTCCTTTCATTCAGTCAGTAGCTTCAAACATTTCTGGTATATGAAAAACATGTTTTTCAATGGCAAAAATCAATGAATATTGTAAATGCACAAACAGTAATATCTCCACATTGCAAGGTGCAATTCTGAAATTTTTTGCTTTTTCCTGCTAATCCTAGCATGATAAAGAAGATTCAAAGAGAGTGAGATGCCAGCTCCTTTCATTCAGTCAGTAGCTTCAAACATTTCTGGTATATGAAAAACATGTTTTTCAATGGCAAAAATCAATGAATATTGTAAATGCACAAACAGTAATATCTCCACATTGCACGGTGCAATTCTGAAATTTTTAGCTTTTTCCTGTTAATCCTAGCATGATAAAGAAGATTCAAAGAGAGTGAGATGCCAGCTCCTTTCATTCAGTCAGTAGCTTCAAACATTTCTGGTATATGAAAAACATGTTTTTCAATGGCAAAAATCAATGAATATTGTAAATGCACAAACAGTAATATCTCCACATTGCAAGGTGCAATTCTGAAATTTTTTGCTTTTTCCTGCTAATCCTAGCATGATAAAGAAGATTCAAAGAGAGTGAGATGCCAGCTCTTTTCATTCAGTCATTAGCTTCAAACATTTCTGGTATATGAAAAACATGTTTTTCAATGGCAAAAATCAATGAATATTGTAAATGCACAAACAGTAATATCTCCACATTGCACGGTGCAATTCTGAAATTTTTAGCTTTTTCCTGTTAATCCTAGCATGATAAAGAAGATTCAAAGAGAGTGAGATGCCAGCTCCTTTCATTCAGTCAGTAGCTTCAAACATTTCTGGTATATGAAAAACATGTTTTTCAATGGCAAAAATCAATGAATATTGTAAATGCACAAACAGTAATATCTCCACATTGCAAGGTGCAATTCTGAAATTTTTTGCTTTTTCCTGTTAATCCTAGCATGATAAAGAAGATTCAAAGAGAGTGAGATGCCAGCTCCTTTCATTCAGTCAGTAGCTTCAAACATTTCTGGTATATGAAAAACATGTTTTTCAATGGCAAAAAACAATGAATATTGTAAATGCACAAACAGTAATATCTCCACATTGCAAGGTGCATTTCTGAAATTTTTTGCTTTTTCCTGCTAATCCTAGCATGATAAAGAAGATTCAAAGAGAGTGAGATGCCAGCTCCTTTCATTCAGTCAGTAGCTTCAAACATTTCTGGTATATGAAAAACATGTTTTTCAATGGCAAAAATCAATGAATATTGTAAATGCACAAACAGTAATATCTCCACATTGCACGGTGCAATTCTGAAATTTTTAGCTTTTTCCTGTTAATCCTAGCATGATAAAGATTCAAAGAGAGTGAGATGCCAGCTCCTTTCATTCAGTCAGTAGCTTCAAACATTTCTGGTATATGAAAAACATGTTTTTCAATGGCAAAAATCAATGAATATTGTAAATGCACAAACAGTAATATCTCCACATTGCAAGGTGCAATTCTGAAATTTTTTGCTTTTTCCTGTTAATCCTAGCATGATAAAGAAGATTCAAAGAGAGTGAGATGCCAGCTCCTTTCATTCAGTCAGTAGCTTCAAACATTTCTGGTATATGAAAAACATGTTTTTCAATGGCAAAAATCAATGAATATTGTAAATGCACAAACAGTAATATCTCCACATTGCAAGGTGCAATTCTGAAATTTTTTGCTTTTTCCTGCTAATCCTAGCATGATAAAGAAGATTCAAAGAGAGTGAGATGCCAGCTCCTTTCATTCAGTCAGTAGCTTCAAACATTTCTGGTATATGAAAAACATGTTTTTCAATGGCAAAAATCAATGAATATTGTAAATGCACAGACAGTAATATCTCCACATTGCACGGTGCAATTCTGAAATTTTTAGCTTTTTCCTGTTAATCCTAGCATGATAAAGAAGATTCAAAGAGAGTGAGATGCCAGCTCCTTTCATTCAGTCAGTAGCTTCAAACATTTCTGGTATATGAAAAACATGTTTTTCAATGGCAAAAATCAATGAATATTGTAAATGCACAAACAGTAATATCTCCACATTGCACGGTGCAATTCTGAAATTTTTAGCTTTTTCCTGTTAATCCTAGCATGATAAAGAAGATTCAAAGAGAGTGAGATGCCAGCTCCTTTCATTCAGTCAGTAGCTTCAAACATTTCTGGTATATGAAAAACATGTTTTTCAATGGCAAAAATCAATGAATATTGTAAATGCACAAACAGTAATATCTCCACATTGCAAGGTGCAATTCTGAAATTTTTTGCTTTTTCCTGTTAATCCTAGCATGATAAAGAAGATTCAAAGAGAGTGAGATGCCAGCTCCTTTCATTCAGTCAGTAGCTTCAAACATTTCTGGTATATGAAAAACATGTTTTTCAATGGCAAAAATCAATGAATATTGTAAATGCACAAACAGTAATATCTCCACATTGCAAGGTGCAATTCTGAAATTTTTTGCTTTTTCCTGCTAATCCTAGCATGATAAAGAAGATTCAAAGAGAGTGAGATGCCAGCTCCTTTCATTCAGTCAGTAGCTTCAAACATTTCTGGTATATGAAAAACATGTTTTTCAATGGCAAAAATCAATGAATATTGTAAATGCACAAACAGTAATATCTCCACATTGCACGGTGCAATTCTGAAATTTTTAGCTTTTTCCTGTTAATCCTAGCATGATAAAGAAGATTCAAAGAGAGTGAGATGCCAGCTCCTTTCATTCAGTCAGTAGCTTCAAACATTTCTGGTATATGAAAAACATGTTTTTCAATGGCAAAAATCAATGAATATTGTAAATGCACAAACAGTAATATCTCCACATTGCAAGGTGCAATTCTGAAATTTTTTGCTTTTTCCTGCTAATCCTAGCATGATAAAGAAGATTCAAAGAGAGTGAGATGCCAGCTCCTTTCATTCAGTCAGTAGCTTCAAACATTTCTGGTATATGAAAAACATGTTTTTCAATGGCAAAAAACAATGAATATTGTAAATGCACAAACAGTAATATCTCCACATTGCACGGTGCAATTCTGAAATTTTTAGCTTTTTCCTGTTAATCCTAGCATGATAAAGAAGATTCAAAGAGAGTGAGATGCCAGCTCCTTTCATTCAGTCAGTAGCTTCAAACATTTCTGGTATATGAAAAACATGTTTTTCAATGGCAAAAATCAATGAATATTGTAAATGCACAAACAGTAATATCTCCACATTGCAAGGTGCAATTCTGAAATTTTTTGCTTTTTCCTGTTAATCCTAGCATGATAAAGAAGATTCAAAGAGAGTGAGATGCCAGCTCCTTTCATTCAGTCAGTAGCTTCAAACATTTCTGGTATATGAAAAACATGTTTTTCAATGGCAAAAATCAATGAATATTGTAAATGCACAAACAGTAATATCTCCACATTGCAAGGTGCAATTCTGAAATTTTTTGCTTTTTCCTGCTAATCCTAGCATGATAAAGAAGATTCAAAGAGAGTGAGATGCCAGCTCCTTTCATTCAGTCAGTAGCTTCAAACATTTCTGGTATATGAAAAACATGTTTTTCAATGGCAAAAATCAATGAATATTGTAAATGCACAAACAGTAATATCTCCACATTGCAAGGTGCAATTCTGAAATTTTTTGCTTTTTCCTGTTAATCCTAGCATGATAAAGAAGATTCAAAGAGAGTGAGATGCCAGCTCCTTTCATTCAGTCAGTAGCTTCAAACATTTCTGGTATATGAAAAACATGTTTTTCAATGGCAAAAATCAATGAATATTGTAAATGCACAAACAGTAATATCTCCACATTGCAAGGTGCAATTCTGAAATTTTTTGCTTTTTCCTGCTAATCCTAGCATGATAAAGAAGATTCAAAGAGAGTGAGATGCCAGCTCCTTTCATTCAGTCAGTAGCTTCAAACATTTCAGGTATATGAAAAACGTTTTTCAATGGCAAAAATCAATGAATATTGTAAATGCACAAACAGTAATATCTCCACATTGCACGGTGCAATTCTGAAATTTTTAGCTTTTTCCTGTTAATCCTAGCATGATAAAGAAGATTCAGAGTGAGATGCCAGCTCCTTTCATTCAGTCAGTAGCTTCAAACATTTCTGGTATATGAAAAACATGTTTTTCAATGGCAAAAATCAATGAATATTGTAAATGCACAAACAGTAATATCTCCACATTGCAAGGTGCAATTCTGAAATTTTTTGCTTTTTCCTGCTAATCCTAGCATGATAAAGAAGATTCAAAGAGAGTGAGATGCCAGCTCCTTTCATTCAGTCAGTAGCTTCAAACATTTCTGGTATATGAAAAACATGTTTTTCAATGGCAAAAATCAATGAATATTGTAAATGCACAAACAGTAATATCTCCACATTGCACGGTGCAATTCTGAAATTTTTAGCTTTTTCCTGTTAATCCTAGCATGATAAAGAAGATTCAAAGAGAGTGAGATGCCAGCTCCTTTCATTCAGTCAGTAGCTTCAAACATTTCTGGTATATGAAAAACATGTTTTTCAATGGCAAAAATCAATGAATATTGTAAATGCACAAACAGTAATATCTCCACATTGCAAGGTGCAATTCTGAAATTTTTTGCTTTTTCCTGTTAATCCTAGCATGATAAAGAAGATTCAAAGAGAGTGAGATGCCAGCTCCTTTCATTCAGTCAGTAGCTTCAAACATTTCTGGTATATGAAAAACATGTTTTTCAATGGCAAAAATCAATGAATATTGTAAATGCACAAACAGTAATATCTCCACATTGCAAGGTGCAATTCTGAAATTTTTTGCTTTTTCCTGCTAATCCTAGCATGATAAAGAAGATTCAAAGAGAGTGAGATGCCAGCTCCTTTCATTCAGTCAGTAGCTTCAAACATTTCTGGTATATGAAAAACATGTTTTTCAATGGCAAAAATCAATGAATATTGTAAATGCACAAACAGTAATATCTCCACATTGCACGGTGCAATTCTGAAATTTTTAGCTTTTTCCTGTTAATCCTAGCATGATAAAGAAGATTCAAAGAGAGTGAGATGCCAGCTCCTTTCATTCAGTCAGTAGCTTCAAACATTTCTGGTATATGAAAAACATGTTTTTCAATGGCAAAAATCAATGAATATTGTAAATGCACAAACAGTAATATCTCCACATTGCAAGGTGCAATTCTGAAATTTTTTGCTTTTTCCTGCTAATCCTAGCATGATAAAGAAGATTCAAAGAGAGTGAGATGCCAGCTCCTTTCATTCAGTCAGTAGCTTCAAACATTTCTGGTATATGAAAAACATGTTTTTAAATGGCAAAAATCAATGAATATTGTAAATGCACAAACAGTAATATCTCCACATTGCACGGTGCAATTCTGAAATTTTTAGCTTTTTCCTGTTAATCCTAGCATGATAAAGAAGATTCAAAGAGAGTGAGATGCCAGCTCCTTTCATTCAGTCAGTAGCTTCAAACATTTCTGGTATATGAAAAACATGTTTTTCAATGGCAAAAATCAATGAATATTGTAAATGCACAAACAGTAATATCTCCACATTGCAAGGTGCAATTCTGAAATTTTTTGCTTTTTCCTGTTAATCCTAGCATGATAAAGAAGATTCAAAGAGAGTGAGATGCCAGCTCCTTTCATTCAGTCAGTAGCTTCAAACATTTCTGGTATATGAAAAACATGTTTTTCAATGGCAAAAATCAATGAATATTGTAAATGCACAAACAGTAATATCTCCACATTGCACGGTGCAATTCTGAAATTTTTAGCTTTTTCCTGTTAATCCTAGCATGATAAAGAAGATTCAAAGAGCGTGAGATGCCAGCTCCTTTCATTCAGTCAGTAGCTTCAAACATTTCTGGTATATGAAAAACATGTTTTTCAATGGCAAAAATCAATGAATATTGTAAATGCACAAACAGTAATATCTCCACATTGCACGGTGCAATTCTGAAATTTTTAGCTTTTTCCTGTTAATCCTAGCATGATAAAGAAGATTCAAAGAGAGTGAGATGCCAGCTCCTTTCATTCAGTCAGTAGCTTCAAACATTTCTGGTATATGAAAAACATGTTTTTCAATGGCAAAAATCAATGAATATTGTAAATGCACAAACAGTAATATCTGCACATTGCAAGGTGCAATTCTGAAATTTTTTTCTTTTTCCTGTTAATCCTAGCATGATAAAGAAGATTCAAAGAGACTGAGATGCCAGCTCCTTTCATTCAGTCAGTAGCTTCAAACATTTCTGGTATATGAAAAACATGTTTTTCAATGGCAAAAATCAATGAATATTGTAAATGCACAAACAGTAATATCTCCACATTGCAAGGTGCAATTCTGAAATTTTTTGCTTTTTCCTGCTAATCCTAGCATGATAAAGAAGATTCAAAGAGAGTGAGATGCCAGCTCCTTTCATTCAGTCAGTAGCTTCAAACATTTCTGGTATATGAAAAACATGTTTTTCAATGGCAAAAATCAATGAATATTGTAAATGCACAAACAGTAATATCTCCACATTGCACGGTGCAATTCTGAAATTTTTAGCTTTTTCCTGTTAATCCTAGCATGATAAAGAAGATTCAAAGAGAGTGAGATGCCAGCTCCTTTCATTCAGTCAGTAGCTTCAAACATTTCTGGTATATGAAAAACATGTTTTTCAATGGCAAAAATCAATGAATATTGTAAATGCACAAACAGTAATATCTCCACATTGCAAGGTGCAATTCTGAAATTTTTTGCTTTTTCCTGCTAATCCTAGCATGATAAAGAAGATTCAAAGAGAGTGAGATGCCAGCTCCTTTCATTCAGTCAGTAGCTTCAAACATTTCTGGTATATGAAAAACGTTTTTCAATGGCAAAAATCAATGAATATTGTAAATGCACAAACAGTAATATCTCCACATTGCACGGTGCAATTCTGAAATTTTTAGCTTTTTCCTGTTAATCCTAGCATGATAAAGAAGATTCAGAGTGAGATGCCAGCTCCTTTCATTCAGTCAGTAGCTTCAAACATTTCTGGTATATGAAAAACATGTTTTTCAATGGCAAAAATCAATGAATATTGTAAATGCACAAACAGTAATATCTCCACATTGCAAGGTGCAATTCTGAAATTTTTTGCTTTTTCCTGTTAATCCTAGCATGATAAAGAAGATTCAAAGAGAGTGAGATGCCAGCTCCTTTCATTCAGTCAGTAGCTTCAAACATTTCTGGTATATGAAAAACATGTTTTTCAATGGCAAAAATCAATGAATATTGTAAATGCACAAACAGTAATATCTCCACATTGCACGGTGCAATTCTGAAATTTTTAGCTTTTTCCTGTTAATCCTAGCATGATAAAGAAGATTCAAAGAGCGTGAGATGCCAGCTCCTTTCATTCAGTCAGTAGCTTCAAACATTTCTGGTATATGAAAAACATGTTTTTCAATGGCAAAAATCAATGAATATTGTAAATGCACAAACAGTAATATCTCCACATTGCACGGTGCAATTCTGAAATTTTTAGCTTTTTCCTGTTAATCCTAGCATGATAAAGAAGATTCAAAGAGAGTGAGATGCCAGCTCCTTTCATTCAGTCAGTAGCTTCAAACATTTCTGGTATATGAAAAACATGTTTTTCAATGGCAAAAATCAATGAATATTGTAAATGCACAAACAGTAATATCTGCACATTGCAAGGTGCAATTCTGAAATTTTTTTCTTTTTCCTGTTAATCCTAGCATGATAAAGAAGATTCAAAGAGACTGAGATGCCAGCTCCTTTCATTCAGTCAGTAGCTTCAAACATTTCTGGTATATGAAAAACATGTTTTTCAATGGCAAAAATCAATGAATATTGTAAATGCACAAACAGTAATATCTCCACATTGCAAGGTGCAATTCTGAAATTTTTTGCTTTTTCCTGCTAATCCTAGCATGATAAAGAAGATTCAAAGAGAGTGAGATGCCAGCTCCTTTCATTCAGTCAGTAGCTTCAAACATTTCTGGTATATGAAAAACATGTTTTTCAATGGCAAAAATCAATGAATATTGTAAATGCACAAACAGTAATATCTCCACATTGCACGGTGCAATTCTGAAATTTTTAGCTTTTTCCTGTTAATCCTAGCATGATAAAGAAGATTCAAAGAGAGTGAGATGCCAGCTCCTTTCATTCAGTCAGTAGCTTCAAACATTTCTGGTATATGAAAAACATGTTTTTCAATGGCAAAAATCAATGAATATTGTAAATGCACAAACAGTAATATCTCCACATTGCAAGGTGCAATTCTGAAATTTTTTGCTTTTTCCTGCTAATCCTAGCATGATAAAGAAGATTCAAAGAGAGTGAGATGCCAGCTCCTTTCATTCAGTCAGTAGCTTCAAACATTTCTGGTATATGAAAAACGTTTTTCAATGGCAAAAATCAATGAATATTGTAAATGCACAAACAGTAATATCTCCACATTGCACGGTGCAATTCTGAAATTTTTAGCTTTTTCCTGTTAATCCTAGCATGATAAAGAAGATTCAGAGTGAGATGCCAGCTCCTTTCATTCAGTCAGTAGCTTCAAACATTTCTGGTATATGAAAAACATGTTTTTCAATGGCAAAAATCAATGAATATTGTAAATGCACAAACAGTAATATCTCCACATTGCAAGGTGCAATTCTGAAATTTTTTGCTTTTTCCTGCTAATCCTAGCATGATAAAGAAGATTCAAAGAGAGTGAGATGCCAGCTCCTTTCATTCAGTCAGTAGCTTCAAACATTTCTGGTATATGAAAAACATGTTTTTCAATGGCAAAAATCAATGAATATTGTAAATGCACAAACAGTAATATCTCCACATTGCACGGTGCAATTCTGAAATTTTTAGCTTTTTCCTGTTAATCCTAGCATGATAAAGAAGATTCAAAGAGAGTGAGATGCCAGCTCCTTTCATTCAGTCAGTAGCTTCAAACATTTCTGGTATATGAAAAACATGTTTTTCAATGGCAAAAATCAATGAATATTGTAAATGCACAAACAGTAATATCTCCACATTGCAAGGTGCAATTCTGAAATTTTTTGCTTTTTCCTGTTAATCCTAGCATGATAAAGAAGATTCAAAGAGAGTGAGATGCCAGCTCCTTTCATTCAGTCAGTAGCTTCAAACATTTCTGGTATATGAAAAACATGTTTTTCAATGGCAAAAATCAATGAATATTGTAAATGCACAAACAGTAATATCTCCACATTGCAAGGTGCAATTCTGAAATTTTTTGCTTTTTCCTGCTAATCCTAGCATGATAAAGAAGATTCAAAGAGAGTGAGATGCCAGCTCCTTTCATTCAGTCAGTAGCTTCAAACATTTCTGGTATATGAAAAACATGTTTTTCAATGGCAAAAATCAATGAATATTGTAAATGCACAAACAGTAATATCTCCACATTGCACGGTGCAATTCTGAAATTTTTAGCTTTTTCCTGTTAATCCTAGCATGATAAAGAAGATTCAAAGAGAGTGAGATGCCAGCTCCTTTCATTCAGTCAGTAGCTTCAAACATTTCTGGTATATGAAAAACATGTTTTTCAATGGCAAAAATCAATGAATATTGTAAATGCACAAACAGTAATATCTCCACATTGCAAGGTGCAATTCTGAAATTTTTTGCTTTTTCCTGCTAATCCTAGCATGATAAAGAAGATTCAAAGAGAGTGAGATGCCAGCTCCTTTCATTCAGTCAGTAGCTTCAAACATTTCTGGTATATGAAAAACATGTTTTTCAATGGCAAAAAACAATGAATATTGTAAATGCACAAACAGTAATATCTCCACATTGCACGGTGCAATTCTGAAATTTTTAGCTTTTTCCTGTTAATCCTAGCATGATAAAGAAGATTCAAAGAGAGTGAGATGCCAGCTCCTTTCATTCAGTCAGTAGCTTCAAACATTTCTGGTATATGAAAAACATGTTTTTCAATGGCAAAAATCAATGAATATTGTAAATGCACAAACAGTAATATCTCCACATTGCAAGGTGCAATTCTGAAATTTTTTGCTTTTTCCT
Source organism: Phyllobates terribilis (assembly GCF_046119375.1). Taxonomy (NCBI): domain Eukaryota; kingdom Metazoa; phylum Chordata; class Amphibia; order Anura; family Dendrobatidae; genus Phyllobates; species Phyllobates terribilis. Next base: position 185,577 of record NW_027364363.1, read on the forward strand.
GTTAATCCTAGCATGATAAAGAAGATTCAAAGAGAGTGAGATGCCAGCTCCTTTCATTCAGTCAGTAGCTTCAAACATTTCTGGTATATGAAAAACATGTTTTTCAATGGCAAAAATCAATGAATATTGTAAATGCACAAACAGTAATATCTCCACATTGCAAGGTGCAATTCTGAAATTTTTTGCTTTTTCCTGCTAATCCTAGCATGATAAAGAAGATTCAAAGAGAGTGAGATGCCAGCTCCTTTCATTCAGTCAGTAGCTTCAAACATTTCTGGTATATGAAAAACATGTTTTTCAATGGCAAAAATCAATGAATATTGTAAATGCACAAACAGTAATATCTCCACATTGCAAGGTGCAATTCTGAAATTTTTTGCTTTTTCCTGTTAATCCTAGCATGATAAAGAAGATTCAAAGAGAGTGAGATGCCAGCTCCTTTCATTCAGTCAGTAGCTTCAAACATTTCTGGTATATGAAAAACATGTTTTTCAATGGCAAAAATCAATGAATATTGTAAATGCACAAACAGTAATATCTCCACATTGCAAGGTGCAATTCTGAAATTTTTTGCTTTTTCCTGCTAATCCTAGCATGATAAAGAAGATTCAAAGAGAGTGAGATGCCAGCTCCTTTCATTCAGTCAGTAGCTTCAAACATTTCAGGTATATGAAAAACGTTTTTCAATGGCAAAAATCAATGAATATTGTAAATGCACAAACAGTAATATCTCCACATTGCACGGTGCAATTCTGAAATTTTTAGCTTTTTCCTGTTAATCCTAGCATGATAAAGAAGATTCAGAGTGAGATGCCAGCTCCTTTCATTCAGTCAGTAGCTTCAAACATTTCTGGTATATGAAAAACATGTTTTTCAATGGCAAAAATCAATGAATATTGTAAATGCACAAACAGTAATATCTCCACATTGCAAGGTGCAATTCTGAAATTTTTTGCTTTTTCCTGCTAATCCTAGCATGATAAAGAAGATTCAAAGAGAGTGAGATGCCAGCTCCTTTCATTCAGTCAGTAGCTTCAAACATTTCTGGTATATGAAAAACATGTTTTTCAATGGCAAAAATCAATGAATATTGTAAATGCACAAACAGTAATATCTCCACATTGCACGGTGCAATTCTGAAATTTTTAGCTTTTTCCTGTTAATCCTAGCATGATAAAGAAGATTCAAAGAGAGTGAGATGCCAGCTCCTTTCATTCAGTCAGTAGCTTCAAACATTTCTGGTATATGAAAAACATGTTTTTCAATGGCAAAAATCAATGAATATTGTAAATGCACAAACAGTAATATCTCCACATTGCAAGGTGCAATTCTGAAATTTTTTGCTTTTTCCTGTTAATCCTAGCATGATAAAGAAGATTCAAAGAGAGTGAGATGCCAGCTCCTTTCATTCAGTCAGTAGCTTCAAACATTTCTGGTATATGAAAAACATGTTTTTCAATGGCAAAAATCAATGAATATTGTAAATGCACAAACAGTAATATCTCCACATTGCAAGGTGCAATTCTGAAATTTTTTGCTTTTTCCTGCTAATCCTAGCATGATAAAGAAGATTCAAAGAGAGTGAGATGCCAGCTCCTTTCATTCAGTCAGTAGCTTCAAACATTTCTGGTATATGAAAAACATGTTTTTCAATGGCAAAAATCAATGAATATTGTAAATGCACAAACAGTAATATCTCCACATTGCACGGTGCAATTCTGAAATTTTTAGCTTTTTCCTGTTAATCCTAGCATGATAAAGAAGATTCAAAGAGAGTGAGATGCCAGCTCCTTTCATTCAGTCAGTAGCTTCAAACATTTCTGGTATATGAAAAACATGTTTTTCAATGGCAAAAATCAATGAATATTGTAAATGCACAAACAGTAATATCTCCACATTGCAAGGTGCAATTCTGAAATTTTTTGCTTTTTCCTGCTAATCCTAGCATGATAAAGAAGATTCAAAGAGAGTGAGATGCCAGCTCCTTTCATTCAGTCAGTAGCTTCAAACATTTCTGGTATATGAAAAACATGTTTTTAAATGGCAAAAATCAATGAATATTGTAAATGCACAAACAGTAATATCTCCACATTGCACGGTGCAATTCTGAAATTTTTAGCTTTTTCCTGTTAATCCTAGCATGATAAAGAAGATTCAAAGAGAGTGAGATGCCAGCTCCTTTCATTCAGTCAGTAGCTTCAAACATTTCTGGTATATGAAAAACATGTTTTTCAATGGCAAAAATCAATGAATATTGTAAATGCACAAACAGTAATATCTCCACATTGCAAGGTGCAATTCTGAAATTTTTTGCTTTTTCCTGTTAATCCTAGCATGATAAAGAAGATTCAAAGAGAGTGAGATGCCAGCTCCTTTCATTCAGTCAGTAGCTTCAAACATTTCTGGTATATGAAAAACATGTTTTTCAATGGCAAAAATCAATGAATATTGTAAATGCACAAACAGTAATATCTCCACATTGCAAGGTGCAATTCTGAAATTTTTTGCTTTTTCCTGCTAATCCTAGCATGATAAAGAAGATTCAAAGAGAGTGAGATGCCAGCTCCTTTCATTCAGTCAGTAGCTTCAAACATTTCTGGTATATGAAAAACATGTTTTTCAATGGCAAAAATCAATGAATATTGTAAATGCACAAACAGTAATATCTCCACATTGCAAGGTGCAATTCTGAAATGTTTTGCTTTTTCCTGCTAATCCTAGCATGATAAAGAAGATTCAAAGAGAGTGAGATGCCAGCTCCTTTCATTCAGTCAGTAGCTTCAAACATTTCTGGTATATGAAAAACATGTTTTTCAATGGCAAAAATCAATGAATATTGTAAATGCACAAACAGTAATATCTCCACATTGCACGGTGCAATTCTGAAATTTTTAGCTTTTTCCTGTTAATCCTAGCATGATAAAGAAGATTCAAAGAGAGTGAGATGCCAGCTCCTTTCATTCAGTCAGTAGCTTCAAACATTTCTGGTATATGAAAAACATGTTTTTCAATGGCAAAAATCAATGAATATTGTAAATGCACAAACAGTAATATCTCCACATTGCAAGGTGCAATTCTGAAATTTTTAGCTTTTTCCTGTTAATCCTAGCATGATAAAGAAGATTCAAAGAGAGTGAGATGCCAGCTCCTTTCATTCAGTCAGTAGCTTCAAACATTTCTGGTATATGAAAAACATGTTTTTCAATGGCAAAAATCAATGAATATTGTAAATGCACAAACAGTAATATCTCCACATTGCAAGGTGCAATTCTGAAATTTTTTGCTTTTTCCTGTTAATCCTAGCATGATAAAGAAGATTCAAAGAGAGTGAGATGCCAGCTCCTTTCATTCAGTCAGTAGCTTCAAACATTTCTGGTATATGAAAAACATGTTTTTCAATGGCAAAAATCAATGAATATTGTAAATGCACAAACAGTAATATCTCCACATTGCAAGGTGCAATTCTGAAATTTTTTGCTTTTTCCTGCTAATCCTAGCATGATAAAGAAGATTCAAAGAGAGTGAGATGCCAGCTCCTTTCATTCAGTCAGTAGCTTCAAACATTTCTGGTATATGAAAAACATGTTTTTCAATGGCAAAAATCAATGAATATTGTAAATGCACAAACAGTAATATCTCCACATTGCACGGTGCAATTCTGAAATTTTTAGCTTTTTCCTGTTAATCCTAGCATGATAAAGAAGATTCAAAGAGAGTGAGATGCCAGCTCCTTTCATTCAGTCAGTAGCTTCAAACATTTCTGGTATATGAAAAACATGTTTTTCAATGGCAAAAATCAATGAATATTGTAAATGCACAAACAGTAATATCTCCACATTGCAAGGTGCAATTCTGAAATTTTTTGCTTTTTCCTGCTAATCCTAGCATGATAAAGAAGATTCAAAGAGAGTGAGATGCCAGCTCCTTTCATTCAGTCAGTAGCTTCAAACATTTCTGGTATATGAAAAACATGTTTTTCAATGGCAAAAATCAATGAATATTGTAAATGCACAAACAGTAATATCTCCACATTGCACGGTGCAATTCTGAAATTTTTAGCTTTTTCCTGTTAATCCTAGCATGATAAAGAAGATTCAAAGAGAGTGAGATGCCTGCTCCTTTCATTCAGTCAGTAGCTTCAAACATTTCTGGTATATGAAAAACATGTTTTTCAATGGCAAAAATCAATGAATATTGTAAATGCACAAACAGTAATATCTCCACATTGCAAGGTGCAATTCTGAAATTTTTTGCTTTTTCCTGTTAATCCTAGCATGATAAAGAAGATTCAAAGAGAGTGAGATGCCAGCTCCTTTCATTCAGTCAGTAGCTTCAAACATTTCTGGTATATGAAAAACATGTTTTTCAATGGCAAAAATCAATGAATATTGTAAATGCACAAACAGTAATATCTCCACATTGCAAGGTGCAATTCTGAAATTTTTTGCTTTTTCCTGCTAATCCTAGCATGATAAAGAAGATTCAAAGAGAGTGAGATGCCAGCTCCTTTCATTCAGTCAGTAGCTTCAAACATTTCTGGTATATGAAAAACATGTTTTTCAATGGCAAAAATCAATGAATATTGTAAATGCACAAACAGTAATATCTCCACATTGCACGGTGCAATTCTGAAATTTTTAGCTTTTTCCTGTTAATCCTAGCATGATAAAGAAGATTCAAAGAGAGTGAGATGCCAGCTCCTTTCATTCAGTCAGTAGCTTCAAACATTTCTGGTATATGAAAAACATGTTTTTCAATGGCAAAAATCAATGAATATTGTAAATGCACAAACAGTAATATCTCCACATTGCAAGGTGCAATTCTGAAATTTTTTGCTTTTTCCTGCTAATCCTAGCATGATAAAGAAGATTCAAAGAGAGTGAGATGCCAGCTCTTTTCATTCAGTCATTAGCTTCAAACATTTCTGGTATATGAAAAACATGTTTTTCAATGGCAAAAATCAATGAATATTGTAAATGCACAAACAGTAATATCTCCACATTGCACGGTGCAATTCTGAAATTTTTAGCTTTTTCCTGTTAATCCTAGCATGATAAAGAAGATTCAAAGAGAGTGAGATGCCAGCTCCTTTCATTCAGTCAGTAGCTTCAAACATTTCTGGTATATGAAAAACATGTTTTTCAATGGCAAAAATCAATGAATATTGTAAATGCACAAACAGTAATATCTCCACATTGCAAGGTGCAATTCTGAAATTTTTTGCTTTTTCCTGTTAATCCTAGCATGATAAAGAAGATTCAAAGAGAGTGAGATGCCAGCTCCTTTCATTCAGTCAGTAGCTTCAAACATTTCTGGTATATGAAAAACATGTTTTTCAATGGCAAAAATCAATGAATATTGTAAATGCACAAACAGTAATATCTCCACATTGCAAGGTGCATTTCTGAAATTTTTTGCTTTTTCCTGCTAATCCTAGCATGATAAAGAAGATTCAAAGAGAGTGAGATGCCAGCTCCTTTCATTCAGTCAGTAGCTTCAAACATTTCTGGTATATGAAAAACATGTTTTTCAATGGCAAAAATCAATGAATATTGTAAATGCACAAACAGTAATATCTCCACATTGCACGGTGCAATTCTGAAATTTTTAGCTTTTTCCTGTTAATCCTAGCATGATAAAGATTCAAAGAGAGTGAGATGCCAGCTCCTTTCATTCAGTCAGTAGCTTCAAACATTTCTGGTATATGAAAAACATGTTTTTCAATGGCAAAAATCAATGAATATTGTAAATGCACAAACAGTAATATCTCCACATTGCAAGGTGCAATTCTGAAATTTTTTGCTTTTTCCTGTTAATCCTAGCATGATAAAGAAGATTCAAAGAGAGTGAGATGCCAGCTCCTTTCATTCAGTCAGTAGCTTCAAACATTTCTGGTATATGAAAAACATGTTTTTCAATGGCAAAAATCAATGAATATTGTAAATGCACAAACAGTAATATCTCCACATTGCAAGGTGCAATTCTGAAATTTTTTGCTTTTTCCTGCTAATCCTAGCATGATAAAGAAGATTCAAAGAGAGTGAGATGCCAGCTCCTTTCATTCAGTCAGTAGCTTCAAACATTTCTGGTATATGAAAAACATGTTTTTCAATGGCAAAAATCAATGAATATTGTAAATGCACAGACAGTAATATCTCCACATTGCACGGTGCAATTCTGAAATTTTTAGCTTTTTCCTGTTAATCCTAGCATGATAAAGAAGATTCAAAGAGAGTGAGATGCCAGCTCCTTTCATTCAGTCAGTAGCTTCAAACATTTCTGGTATATGAAAAACATGTTTTTCAATGGCAAAAATCAATGAATATTGTAAATGCACAAACAGTAATATCTCCACATTGCAAGGTGCAATTCTGAAATTTTTTGCTTTTTCCTGCTAATCCTAGCATGATAAAGAAGATTCAAAGAGAGTGAGATGCCAGCTCCTTTCATTCAGTCAGTAGCTTCAAACATTTCTGGTATATGAAAAACATGTTTTTCAATGGCAAAAATCAATGAATATTGTAAATGCACAAACAGTAATATCTCCACATTGCACGGTGCAATTCTGAAATTTTTAGCTTTTTCCTGTTAATCCTAGCATGATAAAGAAGATTCAAAGAGAGTGAGATGCCAGCTCCTTTCATTCAGTCATTAGCTTCAAACATTTCTGGTATATGAAAAACATGTTTTTCAATGGCAAAAATCAATGAATATTGTAAATGCACAAACAGTAATATCTCCACATTGCACGGTGCAATTCTGAAATTTTTAGCTTTTTCCTGTTAATCCTAGCATGATAAAGAAGATTCAAAGAGAGTGAGATGCCAGCTCCTTTCATTCAGTCAGTAGCTTCAAACATTTCTGGTATATGAAAAACATGTTTTTCAATGGCAAAAATCAATGAATATTGTAAATGCACAAACAGTAATATCTCCACATTGCAAGGTGCAATTCTGAAATTTTTTGCTTTTTCCTGTTAATCCTAGCATGATAAAGAAGATTCAAAGAGAGTGAGATGCCAGCTCCTTTCATTCAGTCAGTAGCTTCAAACATTTCTGGTATATGAAAAACATGTTTTTCAATGGCAAAAATCAATGAATATTGTAAATGCACAAACAGTAATATCTCCACATTGCAAGGTGCAATTCTGAAATTTTTTGCTTTTTCCTGCTAATCCTAGCATGATAAAGAAGATTCAAAGAGAGTGAGATGCCAGCTCCTTTCATTCAGTCAGTAGCTTCAAACATTTCTGGTATATGAAAAACATGTTTTTCAATGGCAAAAATCAATGAATATTGTAAATGCACAAACAGTAATATCTCCACATTGCACGGTGCAATTCTGAAATTTTTAGCTTTTTCCTGTTAATCCTAGCATGATAAAGAAGATTCAAAGAGAGTGAGATGCCAGCTCCTTTCATTCAGTCAGTAGCTTCAATCATTTCTGGACGTTTTTCAATGGCAAAAATCAATGAATATTGTAAATGCACAAACAGTAATTTCTCCGCATTGCAAGGTGCAATTCTGAAATTTTTTGCTTTTTCCTGCTCCTCTTAGCATGATAAAGAAGATTCAAAGAGAGTGAGATGCCAGCTCCTTTCATTCAGTCAGTAGCATCAAACATTTCTGGTATATGAATAACATGATGTTTTTCAATGGCAAAAATCAATGAATATTGTAAATGCACAAACAGTAATTTCTTCGCATTGCAAGGTGCAATTCTGAAATTTTTTGCTTTTTCCTGCTCCTCTTAGCATGATAAAGAAGATTCAAAGAGAGTGAGATGCCAGCTCCTTTCATTCAGTCAGTAGCTTCAAACATTTCTGGTATATGAATAACATGATGTTTTTCAGTGGCGGCAAAAATCAATGAATATTGTAAATGCACAAACAGTAATTTCTCCGCATTGCAAGGTGCAATTCTGAAATTTTTTGCTTTTTCCTGCTCCTCTTAGCATGATAAAGAAGATTCAAAGAGAGTGAGATGCCAGCTCCTTTCATTCAGTCAGTAGCTTCAATCATTTCTGGACGTTTTTCAATGGCAAAAATCAATGAATATTGTAAATGCACAAACAGTAATTTCTCCGCATTGCAAGGTGCAATTCTGAAATTTTTTGCTTTTTCCTGCTCCTCTTAGCATGATAAAGAAGATTCAAAGAGAGTGAGATGCCAGCTCCTTTCATTCAGTCAGTAGCTTCAATCATTTCTGGACGTTTTTCAATGGCAAAAATCAATGAATATTGTAAATGCACAAACAGTAATTTCTCCGCATTGCAAGGTGCAATTCTGAAATTTTTTGCTTTTTCCTGCTCCTCTTAGTATGATAAAGAAGATTCAAAGAGAGTGAGATGCCAGCTCCTTTCATTCAGTCAGTAGCTTCAAACATTTCTGGTATATGAATAACATGATGTTTTTCAATGGCAAAAATCAATGAATATTGTAAATGCACAAACAGTAATTTCTCCGCATTGCAAGGTGCAATTCTGAAATTTTTTGCTTTTTCCTGCTCCTCTTAGCATGATAAAGAAGATTCAAAGAGAGTGAGATGCCAGCTCCTTTCATTCAGTCAGTAGCTTCAATCATTTCTGGTATATGAATAACATGATGTTTTTCAATGGCAAAAATCAATGAATATTGTAAATGCACAAACAGTAATTTCTCCGCATTGCAAGGTGCAATTCTGAAATTTTTTGCTTTTTCCTGCTCCTCTTAGTATGATAAAGAAGATTCAAAGAGAGTGAGATGCCAGCTCCTTTCATTCAGTCAGTAGCTTCAAACATTTCTGGTATATGAATAACATGATGTTTTTCAATGGCAAAAATCAATGAATATTGTAAATGCACAAACAGTAATTTCTCCGCATTGCAAGGTGCAATTCTGAAATTTTTTGCTTTTTCCTGCTCCTCTTAGCATGATAAAGAAGATTCAAAGAGAGTGAGATGCCAGCTCCTTTCATTCAGTCAGTAGCTTCAATCATTTCTGGACGTTTTTCAATGGCAAAAATCAATGAATTTTGTAAATGCACAAACAGTAATTTCTCCGCATTGAAGGTGCAATTCTGAAATTTTTTGCTTTTTCCTGCTCCTCTTAGCATGATAAAGAAGATTCAAAGAGAGTGAGATGCCAGCTCCTTTCATTCAGTCAGTAGCTTCAAACATTTCTGGTATATGAATAACATGATGTTTTTCAATGGCAAAAATCAATGAATATTGTAAATGCACAAACAGTAATTTCTCCGCATTGCAAGGTGCAATTCTGAAATTTTTTGCTTTTTCCTGCTCCTCTTAGCATGATAAAGAAGATTCAAAGAGAGTGAGATGAGAGCTCCTTTCATTCAGTCAGTAGCTTCAATCATTTCTGGACGTTTTTCAATGGCAAAAATCAATGAATATTGTAAATGCACAAACAGTAATTTCTCCGCATTGCAAGGTGCAATTCTGAAATTTTTTGCTTTTTCCTGCTCCTCTTAGCATGATAAAGAAGATTCAAAGAGAGTGAGATGCCAGCTCCTTTCATTCAGTCAGTAGCTTCAATCATTTCTGGACGTTTTTCAATGGCAAAAATCAATGAATATTGTAAATGCACAAACAGTAATATCTCCACATTGCACGGTGCAATTCTGAAATTTTTAGCTTTTTCCTGTTAATCCTAGCATGATAAAGAAGATTCAGAGTGAGATGCCAGCTCCTTTCATTCAGTCATTAGCTTCAAACATTTCTGGTATATGAAAAACATGTTTTTCAATGGCAAAAATCAATGAATATTGTAAATGCACAAACAGTAATATCTCCACATTGCACGGTGCAATTCTGAAATTTTTAGCTTTTTCCTGTTAATCCTAGCATGATAAAGAAGATTCAAAGAGAGTGAGATGCCAGCTCCTTTCATTCAGTCAGTAGCTTCAAACATTTCTGGTATATGAAAAACATGTTTTTCAATGGCAAAAATCAATGAATATTGTAAATGCACAAACAGTAATATCTCCACATTGCAAGGTGCAATTCTGAAATTTTTTGCTTTTTCCTGTTAATCCTAGCATGATAAAGAAGATTCAAAGAGAGTGAGATGCCAGCTCCTTTCATTCAGTCAGTAGCTTCAAACATTTCTGGTATATGAAAAACATGTTTTTCAATGGCAAAAATCAATGAATATTGTAAATGCACAAACAGTAATATCTCCACATTGCAAGGTGCAATTCTGAAATTTTTTGCTTTTTCCTGCTAATCCTAGCATGATAAAGAAGATTCAAAGAGAGTGAGATGCCAGCTCCTTTCATTCAGTCAGTAGCTTCAAACATTTCTGGTATATGAAAAACATGTTTTTCAATGGCAAAAATCAATGAATATTGTAAATGCACAAATAGTAATATCTCCACATTGCACGGTGCAATTCTGAAATTTTTAGCTTTTTCCTGTTAATCCTAGCATGATAAAGAAGATTCAAAGAGAGTGAGATGCCAGCTCCTTTCATTCAGTCAGTAGCTTCAATCATTTCTGGACGTTTTTCAATGGCAAAAATCAATGAATATTGTAAATGCACAAACAGTAATTTCTCCGCATTGCAAGGTGCAATTCTGAAATTTTTTGCTTTTTCCTGCTCCTCTTAGCATGATAAAGAAGATTCAAAGAGAGTGAGATGCCAGCTCCTTTCATTCAGTCAGTAGCATCAAACATTTCTGGTATATGAATAACATGATGTTTTTCAATGGCAAAAATCAATGAATATTGTAAATGCACAAACAGTAATTTCTTCGCATTGCAAGGTGCAATTCTGAAATTTTTTGCTTTTTCCTGCTCCTCTTAGCATGATAAAGAAGATTCAAAGAGAGTGAGATGCCAGCTCCTTTCATTCAGTCAGTAGCTTCAAACATTTCTGGTATATGAATAACATGATGTTTTTCAATGGCGGCAAAAATCAATGAATATTGTAAATGCACAAACAGTAATTTCTCCGCATTGCAAGGTGCAATTCTGAAATTTTTTGCTTTTTCCTGCTCCTCTTAGCATGATAAAGAAGATTCAAAGAGAGTGAGATGCCAGCTCCTTTCATTCAGTCAGTAGCTTCAATCATTTCTGGACGTTTTTCAATGGCAAAAATCAATGAATATTGTAAATGCACAAACAGTAATTTCTCCGCATTGCAAGGTGCAATTCTGAAATTTTTTGCTTTTTCCTGCTCCTCTTAGCATGATAAAGAAGATTCAAAGAGAGTGAGATGCCAGCTCCTTTCATTCAGTCAGTAGCTTCAATCATTTCTGGACGTTTTTCAATGGCAAAAATCAATGAATATTGTAAATGCACAAACAGTAATTTCTCCGCATTGCAAGGTGCAATTCTGAAATTTTTTGCTTTTTCCTGCTCCTCTTAGTATGATAAAGAAGATTCAAAGAGAGTGAGATGCCAGCTCCTTTCATTCAGTCAGTAGCTTCAAACATTTCTGGTATATGAATAACATGATGTTTTTCAATGGCAAAAATCAATGAATATTGTAAATGCACAAACAGTAATTTCTCCGCATTGCAAGGTGCAATTCTGAAATTTTTTGCTTTTTCCTGCTCCTCTTAGCATGATAAAGAAGATTCAAAGAGAGTGAGATGCCAGCTCCTTTCATTCAGTCAGTAGCTTCAAACATTTCTGGTATATGAATAACATGATGTTTTTCAATGGCAAAAATCAATGAATATTGTAAATGCACAAACAGTAATTTCTCCGCATTGCAAGGTGCAATTCTGAAATTTTTTGCTTTTTCCTGCTCCTCTTAGCATGATAAAGAAGATTCAAAGAGAGTGAGATGAGAGCTCCTTTCATTCAGTCAGTAGCTTCAATCATTTCTGGACGTTTTTCAATGGCAAAAATCAATGAATATTGTAAATGCACAAACAGTAATTTCTCCGCATTGCAAGGTGCAATTCTGAAATTTTTTGCTTTTTCCTGCTCCTCTTAGCATGATAAAGAAGATTCAAAGAGAGTGAGATGCCAGCTCCTTTCATTCAGTCAGTAGCTTCAATCATTTCTGGACGTTTTTCAATGGCAAAAATCAATGAATATTGTAAATGCACAAACAGTAATTTCTCCGCATTGCAAGGTGCAATTCTGAATTTTTTTGCTTTTTCCTGCTCCTCTTAGCATGATAAAGAAGATTCAAAGAGAGTGAGATGCTAGCTCCTTTCATTCAGTCAGTAGCTTCAATCATTTCTGGTATATGAATAACATGATGTTTTTCAATGGCAAAAATCAATGAATATTGTAAATGCACAAACAGTAATATCTCCACATTGCACGGTGCAATTCTGAAATTTTTACCTTTTTCCTGTTAATCCTAGCATGATAAAGAAGATTCAAAGAGAGTGAGATGCCAGCTCCTTTCATTCAGTCAGTAGCTTCAAACATTTCTGGTATATGAAAAACATGTTTTTCAATGGCAAAAATCAATGAATATTGTAAATGCACAAACAGTAATATCTCCACATTGCACGGTGCAATTCTGAAATTTTTAGCTTTTTCCTGTTAATCCTAGCATGATAAAGAAGATTCAAAGAGAGTGAGATGCCAGCTCCTTTCATTCAGTCAGTAGCTTCAAACATTTCTGGTATATGAAAAACATGTTTTTCAATGGCAAAAATCAATGAATATTGTAAATGCACAAACAGTAATATCTCCACATTGCAAGGTGCAATTCTGAAATTTTTTGCTTTTTCCTGCTAATCCTAGCATGATAAAGAAGATTCAAAGAGAGTGAGATGCCAGCTCCTTTCATTCAGTCAGTAGCTTCAAACATTTCTGGTATATGAAAAACATGTTTTTCAATGGCAAAAATCAATGAATATTGTAAATGCACAAACAGTAATATCTCCACATTGCACGGTGCAATTCTGAAATTTTTAGCTTTTTCCTGTTAATCCTAGCATGATAAAGAAGATTCAAAGAGAGTGAGATGCCAGCTCCTTTCATTCAATCAGTAGCTTCAAACATTTCTGGTATATGAAAAACATGTTTTTCAATATCAAAAATCAATGAATATTGTAAATGCACAAACAGTAATATCTCCACATTGCAAGGTGCAATTCTGAAATTTTTTGCTTTTTCCTGTTAATCCTAGCATGATAAAGAAGATTCAAAGAGAGTGAGATGCCAGCTCCTTTCATTCAGTCAGTAGCTTCAAACATTTCTGGTATATGAAAAACATGTTTTTCAATGGCAAAAATCAATGAATATTGTAAATGCACAAACAGTAATATCTCCACATTGCAAGGTGCAATTCTGAAATTTTTTGCTTTTTCCTGCTAATCCTAGCATGATAAAGAAGATTCAAAGAGAGTGAGATGCCAGCTCCTTTCATTCAGTCAGTAGCTTCAAACATTTCTGGTATATGAAAAACATGTTTTTCAATGGCAAAAATCAATGAATATTGTAAATGCACAAACAGTAATATCTCCACATTGCACGGTGCAATTCTGAAATTTTTAGCTTTTTCCTGTTAATCCTAGCATGATAAAGGAGATTCAAAGAGAGTGAGATGCCAGCTCCTTTCATTCAGTCAGTAGCTTCAAACATTTCTGGTATATGAAAAACATGTTTTTCAATGGCAAAAATCAATGAATATTGTAAATGCACAAACAGTAATATCTCCACATTGCAAGGTGCAATTCTGAAATTTTTTGCTTTTTCCTGCTAATCCTAGCATGATAAAGAAGATTCAAAGAGAGTGAGATGCCAGCTCCTTTCATTCAGTCAGTAGCTTCAAACATTTCTGGTATATGAAAAACATGTTTTTCAATGGCAAAAATCAATGAATATTGTAAATGCACAAACAGTAATATCTCCACATTGCAAGGTGCAATTCTGAAATTTTTTGCTTTTTCCTGTTAATCCTAGCATGATAAAGAAGATTCAAAGAGAGTGAGATGCCAGCTCCTTTCATTCAGTCAGTAGCTTCAAACATTTCTGGTATATGAAAAACATGTTTTTCAATGGCAAAAATCAATGAATATTGTAAATGCACAAACAGTAATATCTCCACATTGCAAGGTGCAATTCTGAAATTTTTTGCTTTTTCCTGCTAATCCTAGCATGATAAAGAAGATTCAAAGAGAGTGAGATGCCAGCTCCTTTCATTCAGTCAGTAGCTTCAAACATTTCTGGTATATGAAAAACATGTTTTTCAATGGCAAAAATCAATGAATATTGTAAATGCACAAACAGTAATATCTCCACATTGCACGGTGCAATTCTGAAATTTTTAGCTTTTTCCTGTTAATCCTAGCATGATAAAGAAGATTCAAAGAGAGTGAGATGCCAGCTCCTTTCATTCAATCAGTAGCTTCAAACATTTCTGGTATATGAAAAACATGTTTTTCAATGGCAAAAATCAATGAATATTGTAAATGCACAAACAGTAATATCTCCACATTGCAAGGTGCAATTCTGAAATTTTTTGCTTTTTCCTGTTAATCCTAGCATGATAAAGAAGATTCAAAGAGAGTGAGATGCCAGCTCCTTTCATTCAGTCAGTAGCTTCAAACATTTCTGGTATATGAAAAACATGTTTTTCAATGGCAAAAATCAATGAATATTGTAAATGCACAAACAGTAATATCTCCACATTGCAAGGTGCAATTCTGAAATTTTTTGCTTTTTCCTGCTAATCCTAGCATGATAAAGAAGATTCAAAGAGAGTGAGATGCCAGCTCCTTTCATTCAGTCAGTAGCTTCAAACATTTCTGGTATATGAAAAACATGTTTTTCAATGGCAAAAATCAATGAATATTGTAAATGCACAAATAGTAATATCTCCACATTGCACGGTGCAATTCTGAAATTTTTAGCTTTTTCCTGTTAATCCTAGCATGATAAAGAAGATTCAAAGAGAGTGAGATGCCAGCTCCTTTCATTCAGTCAGTAGCTTCAATCATTTCTGGACGTTTTTCAATGGCAAAAATCAATGAATATTGTAAATGCACAAACAGTAATTTCTCCGCATTGCAAGGTGCAATTCTGAAATTTTTTGCTTTTTCCTGCTCCTCTTAGCATGATAAAGAAGATTCAAAGAGAGTGAGATGCCAGCTCCTTTCATTCAGTCAGTAGCATCAAACATTTCTGGTATATGAATAACATGATGTTTTTCAATGGCAAAAATCAATGAATATTGTAAATGCACAAACAGTAATTTCTTCGCATTGCAAGGTGCAATTCTGAAATTTTTTGCTTTTTCCTGCTCCTCTTAGCATGATAAAGAAGATTCAAAGAGAGTGAGATGCCAGCTCCTTTCATTCAGTCAGTAGCTTCAAACATTTCTGGTATATGAATAACATGATGTTTTTCAATGGCGGCAAAAATCAATGAATATTGTAAATGCACAAACAGTAATTTCTCTGCATTGCAAGGTGCAATTCTGAAATTTTTTGCTTTTTCCTGCTCCTCTTAGCATGATAAAGAAGATTCAAAGAGAGTGAGATGCCAGCTCCTTTCATTCAGTCAGTAGCTTCAATCATTTCTGGACGTTTTTCAATGGCAAAAATCAATGAATATTGTAAATGCACAAACAGTAATTTCTCCGCATTGCAAGGTGCAATTCTGAAATTTTTTGCTTTTTCCTGCTCCTCTTAGCATGATAAAGAAGATTCAAAGAGAGTGAGATGCCAGCTCCTTTCATTCAGTCAGTAGCTTCAATCATTTCTGGACGTTTTTCAATGGCAAAAATCAATGAATATTGTAAATGCACAAACAGTAATTTCTCCGCATTGCAAGGTGCAATTCTGAAATTTTTTGCTTTTTCCTGCTCCTCTTAGTATGATAAAGAAGATTCAAAGAGAGTGAGATGCCAGCTCCTTTCATTCAGTCAGTAGCTTCAAACATTTCTGGTATATGAATAACATGATGTTTTTCAATGGCAAAAATCAATGAATATTGTAAATGCACAAACAGTAATTTCTCCGCATTGCAAGGTGCAATTCTGAAATTTTTTGCTTTTTCCTGCTCCTCTTAGCATGATAAAGAAGATTCAAAGAGAGTGAGATGCCAGCTCCTTTCATTCAGTCAGTAGCTTCAAACATTTCTGGTATATGAATAACATGATGTTTTTCAATGGCAAAAATCAATGAATATTGTAAATGCACAAACAGTAATTTCTCCGCATTGCAAGGTGCAATTCTGAAATTTTTTGCTTTTTCCTGCTCCTCTTAGCATGATAAAGAAGATTCAAAGAGAGTGAGATGAGAGCTCCTTTCATTCAGTCAGTAGCTTCAATCATTTCTGGACGTTTTTCAATGGCAAAAATCAATGAATATTGTAAATGCACAAACAGTAATTTCTCCGCATTGCAAGGTGCAATTCTGAAATTTTTTGCTTTTTCCTGCTCCTCTTAGCATGATAAAGAAGATTCAAAGAGAGTGAGATGCCAGCTCCTTTCATTCAGTCAGTAGCTTCAATCATTTCTGGACGTTTTTCAATGGCAAAAATCAATGAATATTGTAAATGCACATACAGTAATATCTCCACATTGCACGGTGCAATTCTGAAATTTTTAGCTTTTTCCTGTTAATCCTAGCATGATAAAGAAGATTCAGAGTGAGATGCCAGCTCCTTTCATTCAGTCATTAGCTTCAAACATTTCTGGTATATGAAAAACATGTTTTTCAATGGCAAAAATCAATGAATATTGTAAATGCACAAACAGTAATATCTCCACATTGCACGGTGCAATTCTGAAATTTTTAGCTTTTTCCTGTTAATCCTAGCATGATAAAGAAGATTCAAAGAGAGTGAGATGCCAGCTCCTTTCATTCAGTCAGTAGCTTCAAACATTTCTGGTATATGAAAAACATGTTTTTCAATGGCAAAAATCAATGAATATTGTAAATGCACAAACAGTAATATCTCCACATTGCAAGGTGCAATTCTGAAATTTTTTGCTTTTTCCTGTTAATCCTAGCATGATAAAGAAGATTCAAAGAGAGTGAGATGCCAGCTCCTTTCATTCAGTCAGTAGCTTCAAACATTTCTGGTATATGAAAAACATGTTTTTCAATGGCAAAAATCAATGAATATTGTAAATGCACAAATAGTAATATCTCCACATTGCACGGTGCAATTCTGAAATTTTTAGCTTTTTCCTGTTAATCCTAGCATGATAAAGAAGATTCAAAGAGAGTGAGATGCCAGCTCCTTTCATTCAGTCAGTAGCTTCAATCATTTCTGGACGTTTTTCAATGGCAAAAATCAATGAATATTGTAAATGCACAAACAGTAATTTCTCCGCATTGCAAGGTGCAATTCTGAAATTTTTTGCTTTTTCCTGCTCCTCTTAGCATGATAAAGAAGATTCAAAGAGAGTGAGATGCCAGCTCCTTTCATTCAGTCAGTAGCATCAAACATTTCTGGTATATGAATAACATGATGTTTTTCAATGGCAAAAATCAATGAATATTGTAAATGCACAAACAGTAATTTCTTCGCATTGCAAGGTGCAATTCTGAAATTTTTTGCTTTTTCCTGCTCCTCTTAGCATGATAAAGAAGATTCAAAGAGAGTGAGATGCCAGCTCCTTTCATTCAGTCAGTAGCTTCAAACATTTCTGGTATATGAATAACATGATGTTTTTCAATGGCGGCAAAAATCAATGAATATTGTAAATGCACAAACAGTAATTTCTCCGCATTGCAAGGTGCAATTCTGAAATTTTTTGCTTTTTCCTGCTCCTCTTAGCATGATAAAGAAGATTCAAAGAGAGTGAGATGCCAGCTCCTTTCATTCAGTCAGTAGCTTCAATCATTTCTGGACGTTTTTCAATGGCAAAAATCAATGAATATTGTAAATGCACAAACAGTAATTTCTCCGCATTGCAAGGTGCAATTCTGAAATTTTTTGCTTTTTCCTGCTCCTCTTAGCATGATAAAGAAGATTCAAAGAGAGTGAGATGCCAGCTCCTTTCATTCAGTCAGTAGCTTCAATCATTTCTGGACGTTTTTCAATGGCAAAAATCAATGAATATTGTAAATGCACAAACAGTAATTTCTCCGCATTGCAAGGTGCAATTCTGAAATTTTTTGCTTTTTCCTGCTCCTCTTAGTATGATAAAGAAGATTCAAAGAGAGTGAGATGCCAGCTCCTTTCATTCAGTCAGTAGCTTCAAACATTTCTGGTATATGAATAACATGATGTTTTTCAATGGCAAAAATCAATGAATATTGTAAATGCACAAACAGTAATTTCTCCGCATTGCAAGGTGCAATTCTGAAATTTTTTGCTTTTTCCTGCTCCTCTTAGCATGATAAAGAAGATTCAAAGAGAGTGAGATGCCAGCTCCTTTCATTCAGTCAGTAGCTTCAATCATTTCTGGTATATGAATAACATGATGTTTTTCAATGGCAAAAATTAATGAATATTGTAAATGCACAAACAGTAATTTCTCCGCATTGCAAGGTGCAATTCTGAAATTTTTTGCTTTTTCCTGCTCCTCTTAGCATGATAAAGAAGATTCAAAGAGAGTGAGATGCCAGCTCCTTTCATTCAGTCAGTAGCTTCAATCATTTCTGGACGTTTTTCAATGGCAAAAATCAATGAATATTGTAAATGCACAAACAGTAATTTCTCCGCATTGCAAGGTGCAATTCTGAAATTTTTTGCTTTTTCCTGCTCCTCTTAGTATGATAAAGAAGATTCAAAGAGAGTGAGATGCCAGCTCCTTTCATTCAGTCAGTAGCTTCAAACATTTCTGGTATATGAATAACATGATGTTTTTCAATGGCAAAAATCAATGAATATTGTAAATGCACAAACAGTAATTTCTCCGCATTGCAAGTTGCAATTCTGAAATGTTTTGCTTTTTCCTGCTCCTCTTAGCATGATAAAGAAGATTCAAAGAGAGTGAGATGCCAGCTCCTTTCATTCAGTCAGTAGCTTCAATCATTTCTGGACGTTTTTCAATGGCAAAAATCAATGAATATTGTAAATGCACAAACAGTAATTTCTCCGCATTGAAGGTGCAATTCTGAAATTTTTTGCTTTTTCCTGCTCCTCTTAGCATGATAAAGAAGATTCAAAGAGAGTGAGATGCCAGCTCCTTTCATTCAGTCAGTAGCTTCAAACATTTCTGGTATATGAATAACATGATGTTTTTCAATGGCAAAAATCAATGAATATTGTAAATGCACAAACAGTAATTTCTCCGCATTGCAAGGTGCAATTCTGAAATTTTTTGCTTTTTCCTGCTCCTCTTAGCATGATAAAGAAGATTCAAAGAGAGTGAGATGAGAGCTCCTTTCATTCAGTCAGTAGCTTCAATCATTTCTGGACGTTTTTCAATGGCAAAAATCAATGAATATTGTAAATGCACAAACAGTAATTTCTCCGCATTGCAAGGTGCAATTCTGAAATTTTTTGCTTTTTCCTGCTCCTCTTAGCATGATAAAGAAGATTCAAAGAGAGTGAGATGCCAGCTCCTTTCATTCAGTCAGTAGCTTCAATCATTTCTGGACGTTTTTCAATGGCAAAAATCAATGAATATTGTAAATGCACAAACAGTAATTTCTCCGCATTGCAAGGTGCAATTCTGAATTTTTTTGCTTTTTCCTGCTCCTCTTAGCATGATAAAGAAGATTCAAAGAGAGTGAGATGCTTGCTCCTTTCATTCAGTCAGTAGCTTCAATCATTTCTGGTATATGAATAACATGATGTTTTTCAATGGCAAAAATCAATGAATATTGTAAATGCACAAACAGTAATATCTCCACATTGCACGGTGCAATTCTGAAATTTTTAGCTTTTTCCTGTTAATCCTAGCATGATAAAGAAGATTCAAAGAGAGTGAGATGCCAGCTCCTTTCATTCAGTCAGTAGCTTCAAACATTTCTGGTATATGAAAAACATGTTTTTCAATGGCAAAAATCAATGAATATTGTAAATGCACAAACAGTAATATCTCCACATTGCACGGTGCAATTCTGAAATTTTTAGCTTTTTCCTGTTAATCCTAGCATGATAAAGAAGATTCAAAGAGAGTGAGATGCCAGCTCCTTTCATTCAGTCAGTAGCTTCAAACATTTCTGGTATATGAAAAACATGTTTTTCAATGGCAAAAATCAATGAATATTGTAAATGCACAAACAGTAATATCTCCACATTGCAAGGTGCAATTCTGAAATTTTTTGCTTTTTCCTGCTAATCCTAGCATGATAAAGAAGATTCAAAGAGAGTGAGATGCCAGCTCCTTTCATTCAGTCAGTAGCTTCAAACATTTCTGGTATATGAAAAACATGTTTTTCAATGGCAAAAATCAATGAATATTGTAAATGCACAAACAGTAATATCTCCACATTGCACGGTGCAATTCTGAAATTTTTAGCTTTTTCCTGTTAATCCTAGCATGATAAAGAAGATTCAAAGAGAGTGAGATGCCAGCTCCTTTCATTCAATCAGTAGCTTCAAACATTTCTGGTATATGAAAAACATGTTTTTCAATGGCAAAAATCAATGAATATTGTAAATGCACAAACAGTAATATCTCCACATTGCAAGGTGCAATTCTGAAATTTTTTGCTTTTTCCTGTTAATCCTAGCATGATAAAGAAGATTCAAAGAGAGTGAGATGCCAGCTCCTTTCATTCAGTCAGTAGCTTCAAACATTTCTGGTATATGAAAAACATGTTTTTCAATGGCAAAAATCAATGAATATTGTAAATGCACAAACAGTAATATCTCCACATTGCAAGGTGCAATTCTGAAATTTTTTGCTTTTTCCTGCTAATCCTAGCATGATAAAGAAGATTCAAAGAGAGTGAGATGCCAGCTCCTTTCATTCAGTCAGTAGCTTCAAACATTTCTGGTATATGAAAAACATGTTTTTCAATGGCAAAAATCAATGAATATTGTAAATGCACAAACAGTAATATCTCCACATTGCACGGTGCAATTCTGAAATTTTTAGCTTTTTCCTGTTAATCCTAGCATGATAAAGGAGATTCAAAGAGAGTGAGATGCCAGCTCCTTTCATTCAGTCAGTAGCTTCAAACATTTCTGGTATATGAAAAACATGTTTTTCAATGGCAAAAATCAATGAATATTGTAAATGCACAAACAGTAATATCTCCACATTGCAAGGTGCAATTCTGAAATTTTTTGCTTTTTCCTGCTAATCCTAGCATGATAAAGAAGATTCAAAGAGAGTGAGATGCCAGCTCCTTTCATTCAGTCAGTAGCTTCAAACATTTCTGGTATATGAAAAACATGTTTTTCAATGGCAAAAATCAATGAATATTGTAAATGCACAAACAGTAATATCTCCACATTGCAAGGTGCAATTCTGAAATTTTTTGCTTTTTCCTGTTAATCCTAGCATGATAAAGAAGATTCAAAGAGAGTGAGATGCCAGCTCCTTTCATTCAGTCAGTAGCTTCAAACATTTCTGGTATATGAAAAACATGTTTTTCAATGGCAAAAATCAATGAATATTGTAAATGCACAAACAGTAATATCTCCACATTGCAAGGTGCAATTCTGAAATTTTTTGCTTTTTCCTGCTAATCCTAGCATGATAAAGAAGATTCAAAGAGAGTGAGATGCCAGCTCCTTTCATTCAGTCAGTAGCTTCAAACATTTCTGGTATATGAAAAACATGTTTTTCAATGGCAAAAATCAATGAATATTGTAAATGCACAAACAGTAATATCTCCACATTGCACGGTGCAATTCTGAAATTTTTAGCTTTTTCCTGTTAATCCTAGCATGATAAAGAAGATTCAAAGAGAGTGAGATGCCAGCTCCTTTCATTCAGTCAGTAGCTTCAAACATTTCTGGTATATGAAAAACATGTTTTTCAATGGCAAAAATCAATGAATATTGTAAATGCACAAACAGTAATATCTCCACATTGCAAGGTGCAATTCTGAAATTTTTTGCTTTTTCCTGCTAATCCTAGCATGATAAAGAAGATTCAAAGAGAGTGAGATGCCAGCTCCTTTCATTCAGTCAGTAGCTTCAAACATTTCTGGTATATGAAAAACATGTTTTTCAATGGCAAAAATCAATGAATATTGTAAATGCACAAACAGTAATATCTCCACATTGCACGGTGCAATTCTGAAATTTTTAGCTTTTTCCTGTTAATCCTAGCATGATAAAGAAGATTCAAAGAGAGTGAGATGCCAGCTCCTTTCATTCAGTCAGTAGCTTCAATCATTTCTGGACGTTTTTCAATGGCAAAAATCAATGAATATTGTAAATGCACAAACAGTAATTTCTCCGCATTGCAAGGTGCAATTCTGAAATTTTTTGCTTTTTCCTGCTCCTCTTAGCATGATAAAGAAGATTCAAAGAGAGTGAGATGCCAGCTCCTTTCATTCAGTCAGTAGCATCAAACATTTCTGGTATATGAATAACATGATGTTTTTCAATGGCAAAAATCAATGAATATTGTAAATGCACAAACAGTAATTTCTTCGCATTGCAAGGTGCAATTCTGAAATTTTTTGCTTTTTCTTGCTCCTCTTAGCATGATAAAGAAGATTCAAAGAGAGTGAGATGCCAGCTCCTTTCATTCAGTCAGTAGCTTCAAACATTTCTGGTATATGAATAACATGATGTTTTTCAATGGCGGCAAAAATCAATGAATATTGTAAATGCACAAACAGTAATTTCTCCGCATTGCAAGGTGCAATTCTGAAATTTTTTGCTTTTTCCTGCTCCTCTTAGCATGATAAAGAAGATTCAAAGAGAGTGAGATGCCAGCTCCTTTCATTCAGTCAGTAGCTTCAATCATTTCTGGACGTTTTTCAATGGCAAAAATCAATGAATATTGTAAATGCACAAACAGTAATTTCTCCGCATTGCAAGGTGCAATTCTGAAATTTTTTGCTTTTTCCTGCTCCTCTTAGCATGATAAAGAAGATTCAAAGAGAGTGAGATGCCAGCTCCTTTCATTCAGTCAGTAGCTTCAATCATTTCTGGACGTTTTTCAATGGCAAAAATCAATGAATATTGTAAATGCACAAACAGTAATTTCTCCGCATTGCAAGGTGCAATTCTGAAATTTTTTGCTTTTTCCTGCTCCTCTTAGTATGATAAAGAAGATTCAAAGAGAGTGAGATGCCAGCTCCTTTCATTCAGTCAGTAGCTTCAAACATTTCTGGTATATGAATAACATGATGTTTTTCAATGGCAAAAATCAATGAATATTGTAAATGCACAAACAGTAATTTCTCCGCATTGCAAGGTGCAATTCTGAAATTTTTTGCTTTTTCCTGCTCCTCTTAGCATGATAAAGAAGATTCAAAGAGAGTGAGATGCCAGCTCCTTTCATTCAGTCAGTAGCTTCAATCATTTCTGGACGTTTTTCAATGGCAAAAATCAATGAATATTGTAAATGCACAAACAGTAATTTCTCCGCATTGCAAGGTGCAATTCTGAAATTTTTTGCTTTTTCCTGCTCCTCTTAGCATGATAAAGAAGATTCAAAGAGAGTGAGATGCCAGCTCCTTTCATTCAGTCAGTAGCATCAAACATTTCTGGTATATGAATAACATGATGTTTTTCAATGGCAAAAATCAATGAATATTGTAAATGCACAAACAGTAATTTCTTCGCATTGCAAGGTGCAATTCTGAAATTTTTTGCTTTTTCTTGCTCCTCTTAGCATGATAAAGAAGATTCAAAGAGAGTGAGATGCCAGCTCCTTTCATTCAGTCAGTAGCTTCAAACATTTCTGGTATATGAATAACATGATGTTTTTCAATGGCGGCAAAAATCAATGAATATTGTAAATGCACAAACAGTAATTTCTCCGCATTGCAAGGTGCAATTCTGAAATTTTTTGCTTTTTCCTGCTCCTCTTAGCATGATAAAGAAGATTCAAAGAGAGTGAGATGCCAGCTCCTTTCATTCAGTCAGTAGCTTCAATCATTTCTGGACGTTTTTCAATGGCAAAAATCAATGAATATTGTAAATGCACAAACAGTAATTTCTCCGCATTGCAAGGTGCAATTCTGAAATTTTTTGCTTTTTCCTGCTCCTCTTAGCATGATAAAGAAGATTCAAAGAGAGTGAGATGCCAGCTCCTTTCATTCAGTCAGTAGCTTCAATCATTTCTGGACGTTTTTCAATGGCAAAAATCAATGAATATTGTAAATGCACAAACAGTAATTTCTCCGCATTGCAAGGTGCAATTCTGAAATTTTTTGCTTTTTCCTGCTCCTCTTAGTATGATAAAGAAGATTCAAAGAGAGTGAGATGCCAGCTCCTTTCATTCAGTCAGTAGCTTCAAACATTTCTGGTATATGAATAACATGATGTTTTTCAATGGCAAAAATCAATGAATATTGTAAATGCACAAACAGTAATTTCTCCGCATTGCAAGGTGCAATTCTGAAATTTTTTGCTTTTTCCTGCTCCTCTTAGCATGATAAAGAAGATTCAAAGAGAGTGAGATGCCAGCTCCTTTCATTCAGTCAGTAGCTTCAATCATTTCTGGTATATGAATAACATGATGTTTTTCAATGGCAAAAATTAATGAATATTGTAAATGCACAAACAGTAATTTCTCCGCATTGCAAGGTGCAATTCTGAAATTTTTTGCTTTTTCCTGCTCCTCTTAGCATGATAAAGAAGATTCAAAGAGAGTGAGATGCCAGCTCCTTTCATTCAGTCAGTAGCTTCAATCATTTCTGGACGTTTTTCAATGGCAAAAATCAATGAATATTGTAAATGCACAAACAGTAATTTCTCCGCATTGAAGGTGCAATTCTGAAATTTTTTGCTTTTTCCTGCTCCTCTTAGCATGATAAAGAAGATTCAAAGAGAGTGAGATGCCAGCTCCTTTCATTCAGTCAGTAGCTTCAAACATTTCTGGTATATGAATAACATGATGTTTTTCAATGGCAAAAATCAATGAATATTGTAAATGCACAAACAGTAATTTCTCCGCATTGCAAGGTGCAATTCTGAAATTTTTTGCTTTTTCCTGCTCCTCTTAGCATGATAAAGAAGATTCAAAGAGAGTGAGATGAGAGCTCCTTTCATTCAGTCAGTAGCTTCAATCATTTCTGGACGTTTTTCAATGGCAAAAATCAATGAATATTGTAAATGCACAAAGAGTAATTTCTCCGCATTGCAAGGTGCAATTCTGAAATTTTTTGCTTTTTCCTGCTCCTCTTAGCATGATAAAGAAGATTCAAAGAGAGTGAGATGCCAGCTCCTTTCATTCAGTCAGTAGCTTCAATCATTTCTGGACGTTTTTCAATGGCAAAAATCAATGAATATTGTAAATGCACAAACAGTAATATCTCCACATTGCACGGTGCAATTCTGAAATTTTTAGCTTTTTCCTGTTAATCCTAGCATGATAAAGAAGATTCAGAGTGAGATGCCAGCTCCTTTCATTCAGTCATTAGCTTCAAACATTTCTGGTATATGAAAAACATGTTTTTCAATGGCAAAAATCAATGAATATTGTAAATGCACAAACAGTAATATCTCCACATTGCACGGTGCAATTCTGAAATTTTTAGCTTTTTCCTGTTAATCCTAGCATGATAAAGAAGATTCAAAGAGAGTGAGATGCCAGCTCCTTTCATTCAGTCAGTAGCTTCAAACATTTCTGGTATATGAAAAACATGTTTTTCAATGGCAAAAATCAATGAATATTGTAAATGCACAAACAGTAATATCTCCACATTGCAAGGTGCAATTCTGAAATTTTTTGCTTTTTCCTGTTAATCCTAGCATGATAAAGAAGATTCAAAGAGAGTGAGATGCCAGCTCCTTTCATTCAGTCAGTAGCTTCAAACATTTCTGGTATATGAAAAACATGTTTTTCAATGGCAAAAATCAATGAATATTGTAAATGCACAAACAGTAATATCTCCACATTGCAAGGTGCAATTCTGAAATTTTTTGCTTTTTCCTGCTAATCCTAGCATGATAAAGAAGATTCAAAGAGAGTGAGATGCCAGCTCCTTTCATTCAGTCAGTAGCTTCAAACATTTCTGGTATATGAAAAACATGTTTTTCAATGGCAAAAATCAATGAATATTGTAAATGCACAAATAGTAATATCTCCACATTGCACGGTGCAATTCTGAAATTTTTAGCTTTTTCCTGTTAATCCTAGCATGATAAAGAAGATTCAAAGAGAGTGAGATGCCAGCTCCTTTCATTCAGTCAGTAGCTTCAATCATTTCTGGACGTTTTTCAATGGCAAAAATCAATGAATATTGTAAATGCACAAACAGTAATTTCTCCGCATTGCAAGGTGCAATTCTGAAATTTTTTGCTTTTTCCTGCTCCTCTTAGCATGATAAAGAAGATTCAAAGAGAGTGAGATGCCAGCTCCTTTCATTCAGTCAGTAGCATCAAACATTTCTGGTATATGAATAACATGATGTTTTTCAATGGCAAAAATCAATGAATATTGTAAATGCACAAACAGTAATTTCTTCGCATTGCAAGGTGCAATTCTGAAATTTTTTGCTTTTTCCTGCTCCTCTTAGCATGATAAAGAAGATTCAAAGAGAGAGAGATGCCAGCTCCTTTCATTCAGTCAGTAGCTTCAAACATTTCTGGTATATGAATAACATGATGTTTTTCAATGGCGGCAAAAATCAATGAATATTGTAAATGCACAAACAGTAATTTCTCCGCATTGCAAGGTGCAATTTTGAAATTTTTTGCTTTTTCCTGCTCCTCTTAGCATGATAAAGAAGATTCAAAGAGAGTGAGATGCCAGCTCCTTTCATTCAGTCAGTAGCTTCAATCATTTCTGGACGTTTTTCAATGGCAAAAATCAATGAATATTGTAAATGCACAAACAGTAATTTCTCCGCATTGCAAGGTGCAATTCTGAAATTTTTTGCTTTTTCCTGCTCCTCTTAGCATGATAAAGAAGATTCAAAGAGAGTGAGATGCCAGCTCCTTTCATTCAGTCAGTAGCTTCAATCATTTCTGGACGTTTTTCAATGGCAAAAATCAATGAATATTGTAAATGCACAAACAGTAATTTCTCCGCATTGCAAGGTGCAATTCTGAAATTTTTTGCTTTTTCCTGCTCCTCTTAGTATGATAAAGAAGATTCAAAGAGAGTGAGATGCCAGCTCCTTTCATTCAGTCAGTAGCTTCAAACATTTCTGGTATATGAATAACATGATGTTTTTCAATGGCAAAAATCAATGAATATTGTAAATGCACAAACAGTAATTTCTCCGCATTGCAAGGTGCAATTCTGAAATTTTTTGCTTTTTCCTGCTCCTCTTAGCATGATAAAGAAGATTCAAAGAGAGTGAGATGCCAGCTCCTTTCATTCAGTCAGTAGCTTCAATCATTTCTGGTATATGAATAACATGATGTTTTTCAATGGCAAAAATTAATGAATATTGTAAATGCACAAACAGTAATTTCTCCGCATTGCAAGGTGCAATTCTGAAATTTTTTGCTTTTTCCTGCTCCTCTTAGCATGATAAAGAAGATTCAAAGAGAGTGAGATGCCAGCTCCTTTCATTCAGTCAGTAGCTTCAATCATTTCTGGACGTTTTTCAATGGCAAAAATCAATGAATATTGTAAATGCACAAACAGTAATTTCTCCGCATTGAAGGTGCAATTCTGAAATTTTTTGCTTTTTCCTGCTCCTCTTAGCATGATAAAGAAGATTCAAAGAGAGTGAGATGCCAGCTCCTTTCATTCAGTCAGTAGCTTCAAACATTTCTGGTATATGAATAACATGATGTTTTTCAATGGCAAAAATCAATGAATATTGTAAATGCACAAACAGTAATTTCTCCGCATTGCAAGGTGCAATTCTGAAATTTTTTGCTTTTTCCTGCTCCTCTTAGCATGATAAAGAAGATTCAAAGAGAGTGAGATGAGAGCTCCTTTCATTCAGTCAGTAGCTTCAATCATTTCTGGACGTTTTTCAATGGCAAAAATCAATGAATATTGTAAATGCACAAACAGTAATTTCTCCGCATTGCAAGGTGCAATTCTGAAATTTTTTGCTTTTTCCTGCTCCTCTTAGCATGATAAAGAAGATTCAAAGAGAGTGAGATGCCAGCTCCTTTCATTCAGTCAGTAGCTTCAATCATTTCTGGACGTTTTTCAATGGCAAAAATCAATGAATATTGTAAATGCACAAACAGTAATTTCTCCGCATTGCAAGGTGCAATTCTGAAATTTTTTGCTTTTTCCTGCTCCTCTTAGCATGATAAAGAAGATTCAAAGAGAGTGAGATGCTAGCTCCTTTCATTCAGTCAGTAGCTTCAATCATTTCTGGTATATGAATAACATGATGTTTTTCAATGGCAAAAATCAATGAATATTGTAAATGCACAAACAGTAATATCTCCACATTGCACGGTGCAATTCTGAAATTTTTAGCTTTTTCCTGTTAATCCTAGCATGATAAAGAAGATTCAAAGAGAGTGAGATGCCAGCTCCTTTCATTCAGTCAGTAGCTTCAAACATTTCTGGTATATGAAAAACATGTTTTTCAATGGCAAAAATCAATGAATATTGTAAATGCACAAACAGTAATATCTCCACATTGCACGGTGCAATTCTGAAATTTTTAGCTTTTTCCTGTTAATCCTAGCATGATAAAGAAGATTCAAAGAGAGTGAGATGCCAGCTCCTTTCATTCAGTCAGTAGCTTCAAACATTTCTGGTATATGAAAAACATGTTTTTCAATGGCAAAAATCAATGAATATTGTAAATGCACAAACAGTAATATCTCCACATTGCAAGGTGCAATTCTGAAATTTTTTGCTTTTTCCTGCTAATCCTAGCATGATAAAGAAGATTCAAAGAGAGTGAGATGCCAGCTCCTTTCATTCAGTCAGTAGCTTCAAACATTTCTGGTATATGAAAAACATGTTTTTCAATGGCAAAAATCAATGAATATTGTAAATGCACAAACAGTAATATCTCCACATTGCACGGTGCAATTCTGAAATTTTTAGCTTTTTCCTGTTAATCCTAGCATGATAAAGAAGATTCAAAGAGAGTGAGATGCCAGCTCCTTTCATTCAGTCAGTAGCTTCAAACATTTCTGGTATATGAAAAACATGTTTTTCAATGGCAAAAATCAATGAATATTGTAAATGCACA
This sequence comes from Phyllobates terribilis, assembly GCF_046119375.1. NCBI lineage: Eukaryota > Metazoa > Chordata > Amphibia > Anura > Dendrobatidae > Phyllobates > Phyllobates terribilis. The sequence continues at coordinate 214,658 of NW_027364363.1, forward strand.
AACAGTAATATCTCCACATTGCAAGGTGCAATTCTGAAATTTTTAGCTTTTTCCTGTTAATCCTAGCATGATAAAGAAGATTCAAAGAGAGTGAGATTCCAGCTCCTTTCATTCAGTCAGTAGCTTCAAACATTTCTGGTATATGAAAAACATGTTTTTCAATGGCAAAAATCAATGAATATTGTAAATGCACAAACAGTAATATCTCCACATTGCAAGGTGCAATTCTGAAATTTTTTGCTTTTTCCTGCTAATCCTAGCATGATAAAGAAGATTCAAAGAGAGTGAGATGCCAGCTCCTTTCATTCAGTCAGTAGCTTCAAACATTTCTGGTATATGAAAAACATGTTTTTCAATGGCAAAAATCAATGAATATTGTAAATGCACAAACAGTAATATCTCCACATTGCACGGTGCAATTCTGAAATTTTTAGCTTTTTCCTGTTAATCCTAGCATGATAAAGAAGATTCAAAGAGAGTGAGATGCCAGCTCCTTTCATTCAGTCAGTAGCTTCAAACATTTCTGGTATATGAAAAACATGTTTTTCAATGGCAAAAATCAATGAATATTGTAAATGCACAAACAGTAATATCTCCACATTGCAAGGTGCAATTCTGAAATTTTTGCTTTTTCCTGCTAATCCTAGCATGATAAAGAAGATTCAAAGAGAGTGAGATGCCAGCTCCTTTCATTCAGTCAGTAGCTTCAAACATTTCTGGTATATGAAAAACATGTTTTTCAATGGCAAAAATCAATGAATATTGTAAATGCACAAACAGTAATATCTCCACATTGCAAGGTGCAATTCTGAAATTTTTTGCTTTTTCCTGTTAATCCTAGCATGATAAAGAAGATTCAAAGAGAGTGAGATGCCAGCTCCTTTCATTCAGTCAGTAGCTTCAAACATTTCTGGTATATGAAAAACATGTTTTTCAATGGCAAAAATCAATGAATATTGTAAATGCACAAACAGTAATATCTCCACATTGCAAGATGCAATTCTGAAATTTTTTGCTTTTTCCTGCTAATCCTAGCATGATAAAGAAGATTCAAAGAGAGTGAGATGCCAGCTCCTTTCATTCAGTCAGTAGCTTCAAACATTTCTGGTATATGAAAAACATGTTTTTCAATGGCAAAAATCAATGAATATTGTAAATGCACAAACAGTAATATCTCCACATTGCACGGTGCAATTCTGAAATTTTTAGCTTTTTCCTGTTAATCCTAGCATGATAAAGAAGATTCAAAGAGAGTGAGATGCCAACTCCTTTCATTCAGTCAGTAGCTTCAAACATTTCTGGTATATGAAAAACATGTTTTTCAATGGCAAAAATCAATGAATATTGTAAATGCACAAACAGTAATATCTCCACATTGCAAGGTGCAATTCTGAAATTTTTTGCTTTTTCCTGCTAATCCTAGCATGATAAAGAAGATTCAAAGAGAGTGAGATGCCAGCTCCTTTCATTCAGTCAGTAGCTTCAAACATTTCTGGTATATGAAAAACATGTTTTTCAATGGCAAAAATCAATGAATATTGTAAATGCACAAACAGTAATATCTCCACATTGCACGGTGCAATTCTGAAATTTTTAGCTTTTTCCTGTTAATCCTAGCATGATAAAGAAGATTCAAAGAGAGTGAGATGCCAGCTCCTTTCATTCAGTCAGTAGCTTCAAACATTTCTGGTATATGAAAAACATGTTTTTCAATGGCAAAAATCAATGAATATTGTAAATGCACAAACAGTAATATCTCCACATTGCAAGGTGCAATTCTGAAATTTTTTGCTTTTTCCTGTTAATCCTAGCATGATAAAGAAGATTCAAAGAGAGTGAGATGCCAGCTCCTTTCATTCAGTCAGTAGCTTCAAACATTTCTGGTATATGAAAAACATGTTTTTCAATGGCAAAAATCAATGAATATTGTAAATGCACAAACAGTAATATCTCCACATTGCAAGGTGCAATTCTGAAATTTTTTGCTTTTTCCTGCTAATCCTAGCATGATAAAGAAGATTCAAAGAGAGTGAGATGCCAGCTCCTTTCATTCAGTCAGTAGCTTCAAACATTTCTGGTATATGAAAAACGTTTTTCAATGGCAAAAATCAATGAATATTGTAAATGCACAAACAGTAATATCTCCACATTGCAAGGTGCAATTCTGAAATTTTTTGCTTTTTCCTGCTAATCCTAGCATGATAAAGAAGATTCAAAGAGAGTGAGATGCCAGCTCCTTTCATTCAGTCAGTAGCTTCAAACATTTCTGGTATATGAAAAACATGTTTTTCAATGGCAAAAATCAATGAATATTGTAAATGCACAAACAGTAATATCTCCACATTGCACGGTGCAATTCTGAAATTTTTAGCTTTTTCCTGTTAATCCTAGCATGATAAAGAAGATTCAAAGAGAGTGAGATGCCAGCTCCTTTCATTCAGTCAGTAGCTTCAATCATTTCTGGACGTTTTTCAATGGCAAAAATCAATGAATATTGTAAATGCACAAACAGTAATTTCTCCGCATTGCAAGGTGCAATTCTGAAATTTTTTGCTTTTTCCTGCTCCTCTTAGCATGATAAAGAAGATTCAAAGAGAGTGAGATGCCAGCTCCTTTCATTCAGTCAGTAGCATCAAACATTTCTGGTATATGAATAACATGATGTTTTTCAATGGCAAAAATCAATGAATATTGTAAATGCACAAACAGTAATTTCTTCGCATTGCAAGGTGCAATTCTGAAATTTTTTGCTTTTTCCTGCTCCTCTTAGCATGATAAAGAAGATTCAAAGAGAGTGAGATGCCAGCTCCTTTCATTCAGTCAGTAGCTTCAAACATTTCTGGTATATGAATAACATGATGTTTTTCAATGGCGGCAAAAATCAATGAATATTGTAAATGCACAAACAGTAATTTCTCCGCATTGCAAGGTGCAATTCTGAAATTTTTTGCTTTTTCCTGCTCCTCTTAGCATGATAAAGAAGATTCAAAGAGAGTGAGATGCCAGCTCCTTTCATTCAGTCAGTAGCTTCAATCATTTCTGGACGTTTTTCAATGGCAAAAATCAATGAATATTGTAAATGCACAAACAGTAATTTCTCCGCATTGCAAGGTGCAATTCTGAAATTTTTTGCTTTTTCCTGCTCCTCTTAGCATGATAAAGAAGATTCAAAGAGAGTGAGATGCCAGCTCCTTTCATTCAGTCAGTAGCTTCAATCATTTCTGGACGTTTTTCAATGGCAAAAATCAATGAATATTGTAAATGCACAAACAGTAATTTCTCCGCATTGCAAGGTGCAATTCTGAAATTTTTTGCTTTTTCCTGCTCCTCTTAGCATGATAAAGAAGATTCAAAGAGAGTGAGATGCCAGCTCCTTTCATTCAGTCAGTAGCTTCAATCATTTCTGGACGTTTTTCAATGGCAAAAATCAATGAATATTGTAAATGCACAAACAGTAATATCTCCACATTGCAAGGTGCAATTCTGAAATTTTTTGCTTTTTCCTGCTAATCCTAGCATGATAAAGAAGATTCAAAGAGAGTGAGATGCCAGCTCCTTTCATTCAGTCAGTAGCTTCAAACATTTCTGGTATATGAAAAACATGTTTTTCAATGGCAAAAATCAATGAATATTGTAAATGCACAAACAGTAATATCTCCACATTGCACGGTGCAATTCTGAAATTTTTAGCTTTTTCCTGTTAATCCTAGCATGATAAAGAAGATTCAAAGAGAGTGAGATGCCAGCTCCTTTCATTCAGTCAGTAGCTTCAAACATTTCTGGTATATGAAAAACATGTTTTTCAATGGCAAAAATCAATGAATATTGTAAATGCACAAACAGTAATATCTCCACATTGCAAGGTGCAATTCTGAAATTTTTTGCTTTTTCCTGTTAATCCTAGCATGATAAAGAAGATTCAAAGAGAGTGAGATGCCAGCTCCTTTCATTCAGTCAGTAGCTTCAAACATTTCTGGTATATGAAAAACATGTTTTTCAATGGCAAAAATCAATGAATATTGTAAATGCACAAACAGTAATATCTCCACATTGCAAGGTGCAATTCTGAAATTTTTTGCTTTTTCCTGCTAATCCTAGCATGATAAAGAAGATTCAAAGAGAGTGAGATGCCAGCTCCTTTCATTCAGTCAGTAGCTTCAAACATTTCTGGTATATGAAAAACATGTTTTTCAATGGCAAAAATCAATGAATATTGTAAATGCACAAACAGTAATATCTCCACATTGCACGGTGCAATTCTGAAATTTTTAGCTTTTTCCTGTTAATCCTAGCATGATAAAGAAGATTCAAAGAGAGTGAGATGCCAGCTCCTTTCATTCAGTCAGTAGCTTCAAACATTTCTGGTATATGAAAAACATGTTTTTCAATGGCAAAAATCAATGAATATTGTAAATGCACAAACAGTAATATCTCCACATTGCAAGGTGCAATTCTGAAATTTTTTGCTTTTTCCTGCTAATCCTAGCATGATAAAGAAGATTCAAAGAGAGTGAGATGCCAGCTCCTTTCATTCAGTCAGTAGCTTCAAACATTTCTGGTATATGAAAAACATGTTTTTCAATGGCAAAAATCAATGAATATTGTAAATGCACAAACAGTAATATCTCCACATTGCAAGGTGCAATTCTGAAATTTTTTGCTTTTTCCTGTTAATCCTAGCATGATAAAGAAGATTCAAAGAGAGTGAGATGCCAGCTCCTTTCATTCAGTCAGTAGCTTCAAACATTTCTGGTATATGAAAAACATGTTTTTCAATGGCAAAAATCAATGAATATTGTAAATGCACAAACAGTAATATCTCCACATTGCAAGGTGCAATTCTGAAATTTTTTGCTTTTTCCTGCTAATCCTAGCATGATAAAGAAGATTCAAAGAGAGTGAGATGCCAGCTCCTTTCATTCAGTCAGTAGCTTCAAACATTTCTGGTATATGAAAAACATGTTTTTCAATGGCAAAAATCAATGAATATTGTAAATGCACAAACAGTAATATCTCCACATTGCACGGTGCAATTCTGAAATTTTTAGCTTTTTCCTGTTAATCCTAGCATGATAAAGAAGATTCAAAGAGAGTGAGATGCCAGCTCCTTTCATTCAGTCAGTAGCTTCAAACATTTCTGGTATATGAAAAACATGTTTTTCAATGGCAAAAATCAATGAATATTGTAAATGCACAAACAGTAATATCTCCACATTGCAAGGTGCAATTCTGAAATTTTTTGCTTTTTCCTGCTAATCCTAGCATGATAAAGAAGATTCAAAGAGAGTGAGATGCCAGCTCCTTTCATTCAGTCAGTAGCTTCAAACATTTCTGGTATATGAAAAACATGTTTTTCAATGGCAAAAATCAATGAATATTGTAAATGCACAAACAGTAATATCTCCACATTGCACGGTGCAATTCTGAAATTTTTAGCTTTTTCCTGTTAATCCTAGCATGATAAAGAAGATTCAAAGAGAGTGAGATGCCAGCTCCTTTCATTCAGTCAGTAGCTTCAAACATTTCTGGTATATGAAAAACATGTTTTTCAATGGCAAAAATCAATGAATATTGTAAATGCACAAACAGTAATATCTCCACATTGCAAGGTGCAATTCTGAAATTTTTTGCTTTTTCCTGTTAATCCTAGCATGATAAAGAAGATTCAAAGAGAGTGAGATGCCAGCTCCTTTCATTCAGTCAGTAGCTTCAAACATTTCTGGTATATGAAAAACATGTTTTTCAATGGCAAAAATCAATGAATATTGTAAATGCACAAACAGTAATATCTCCACATTGCAAGGTGCAATTCTGAAATGTTTTGCTTTTTCCTGCTAATCCTAGCATGATAAAGAAGATTCAAAGAGAGTGAGATGCCAGCTCCTTTCATTCAGTCAGTAGCTTCAAACATTTCTGGTATATGAAAAACGTTTTTCAATGGCAAAAATCAATGAATATTGTAAATGCACAAACAGTAATATCTCCACATTGCAAGGTGCAATTCTGAAATTTTTTGCTTTTTCCTGCTAATCCTAGCATGATAAAGAAGATTCAAAGAGAGTGAGATGCCAGCTCCTTTCATTCAGTCAGTAGCTTCAAACATTTCTGGTATATGAAAAACATGTTTTTCAATGGCAAAAATCAATGAATATTGTAAATGCACAAACAGTAATATCTCCACATTGCACGGTGCAATTCTGAAATTTTTAGCTTTTTCCTGTTAATCCTAGCATGATAAAGAAGATTCAAAGAGAGTGAGATGCCAGCTCCTTTCATTCAGTCAGTAGCTTCAATCATTTCTGGACGTTTTTCAATGGCAAAAATCAATGAATATTGTAAATGCACAAACAGTAATTTCTCCGCATTGCAAGGTGCAATTCTGAAATTTTTTGCTTTTTCCTGCTCCTCTTAGCATGATAAAGAAGATTCAAAGAGAGTGAGATGCCAGCTCCTTTCATTCAGTCAGTAGCATCAAACATTTCTGGTATATGAATAACATGATGTTTTTCAATGGCAAAAATCAATGAATATTGTAAATGCACAAACAGTAATTTCTTCGCATTGCAAGGTGCAATTCTGAAATTTTTTGCTTTTTCCTGCTCCTCTTAGCATGATAAAGAAGATTCAAAGAGAGTGAGATGCCAGCTCCTTTCATTCAGTCAGTAGCTTCAAACATTTCTGGTATATGAATAACATGATGTTTTTCAATGGCGGCAAAAATCAATGAATATTGTAAATGCACAAACAGTAATTTCTCCGCATTGCAAGGTGCAATTCTGAAATTTTTTGCTTTTTCCTGCTCCTCTTAGCATGATAAAGAAGATTCAAAGAGAGTGAGATGCCAGCTCCTTTCATTCAGTCAGTAGCTTCAATCATTTCTGGACGTTTTTCAATGGCAAAAATCAATGAATATTGTAAATGCACAAACAGTAATTTCCCCGCATTGCAAGGTGCAATTCTGAAATTTTTTGCTTTTTCCTGCTCCTCTTAGCATGATAAAGAAGATTCAAAGAGAGTGAGATGCCAGCTCCTTTCATTCAGTCAGTAGCTTCAATCATTTCTGGACGTTTTTCAATGGCAAAAATCAATGAATATTGTAAATGCACAAACAGTAATTTCTCCGCATTGCAAGGTGCAATTCTGAAATTTTTTGCTTTTTCCTGCTCCTCTTAGTATGATAAAGAAGATTCAAAGAGAGTGAGATGCCAGCTCCTTTCATTCAGTCAGTAGCTTCAAACATTTCTGGTATATGAATAACATGATGTTTTTCAATGGCAAAAATCAATGAATATTGTAAATGCACAAACAGTAATTTCTCCGCATTGCAAGGTGCAATTCTGAAATTTTTTGCTTTTTCCTGCTCCTCTTAGCATGATAAAGAAGATTCAAAGAGAGTGAGATGCCAGCTCCTTTCATTCAGTCAGTAGCTTCAATCATTTCTGGTATATGAATAACATGATGTTTTTCAATGGCAAAAATTAATGAATATTGTAAATGCACAAACAGTAATTTCTCCGCATTGCAAGGTGCAATTCTGAAATTTTTTGCTTTTTCCTGCTCCTCTTAGCATGATAAAGAAGATTCAAAGAGAGTGAGATGCCAGCTCCTTTCATTCAGTCAGTAGCTTCAATCATTTCTGGACGTTTTTCAATGGCAAAAATCAATGAATATTGTAAATGCACAAACAGTAATTTCTCCGCATTGAAGGTGCAATTCTGAAATTTTTTGCTTTTTCCTGCTCCTCTTAGCATGATAAAGAAGATTCAAAGAGAGTGAGATGCCAGCTCCTTTCATTCAGTCAGTAGCTTCAAACATTTCTGGTATATGAATAACATGATGTTTTTCAATGGCAAAAATCAATGAATATTGTAAATGCACAAACAGTAATTTCTCCGCATTGCAAGGTGCAATTCTGAAATTTTTTGCTTTTTCCTGCTCCTCTTAGCATGATAAAGAAGATTCAAAGAGAGTGAGATGAGAGCTCCTTTCATTCAGTCAGTAGCTTCAATCATTTCTGGACGTTTTTCAATGGCAAAAATCAATGAATATTGTAAATGCACAAACAGTAATTTCTCCGCATTGCAAGGTGCAATTCTGAAATTTTTTGCTTTTTCCTGCTCCTCTTAGCATGATAAAGAAGATTCAAAGAGAGTGAGATGCCAGCTCCTTTCATTCAGTCAGTAGCTTCAATCATTTCTGGACGTTTTTCAATGGCAAAAATCAATGAATATTGTAAATGCACAAACAGTAATATCTCCACATTGCACGGTGCAATTCTGAAATTTTTAGCTTTTTCCTGTTAATCCTAGCATGATAAAGAAGATTCAGAGTGAGATGCCAGCTCCTTTCATTCAGTCATTAGCTTCAAACATTTCTGGTATATGAAAAACATGTTTTTCAATGGCAAAAATCAATGAATATTGTAAATGCACAAACAGTAATATCTCCACATTGCACGGTGCAATTCTGAAATTTTTAGCTTTTTCCTGTTAATCCTAGCATGATAAAGAAGATTCAGAGTGAGATGCCAGCTCCTTTCATTCAGTCATTAGCTTCACACATTTCTGGTATATGAAAAACATGTTTTTCAATGGCAAAAATCAATGAATATTGTAAATGCACAAACAGTAATATCTCCACATTGCAAGGTGCAATTCTGAAATTTTTTGCTTTTTCCTGTTAATCCTAGCATGATAAAGAAGATTCAAAGAGAGTGAGATGCCAGCTCCTTTCATTCAGTCAGTAGCTTCAAACATTTCTGGTATATGAAAAACATGTTTTTCAATGGCAAAAATCAATGAATATTGTAAATGCACAAACAGTAATATCTCCACATTGCAAGGTGCAATTCTGAAATTTTTTGCTTTTTCCTGCTAATCCTAGCATGATAAAGAAGATTCAAAGAGAGTGAGATGCCAGCTCCTTTCATTCAGTCAGTAGCTTCAAACATTTCTGGTATATGAAAAACATGTTTTTCAATGGCAAAAATCAATGAATATTGTAAATGCACAAATAGTAATATCTCCACATTGCACGGTGCAATTCTGAAATTTTTAGCTTTTTCCTGTTAATCCTAGCATGATAAAGAAGATTCAAAGAGAGTGAGATGCCAGCTCCTTTCATTCAGTCAGTAGCTTCAATCATTTCTGGACGTTTTTCAATGGCAAAAATCAATGAATATTGTAAATGCACAAACAGTAATTTCTCCGCATTGCAAGGTGCAATTCTGAAATTTTTTGCTTTTTCCTGCTCCTCTTAGCATGATAAAGAAGATTCAAAGAGAGTGAGATGCCAGCTCCTTTCATTCAGTCAGTAGCATCAAACATTTCTGGTATATGAATAACATGATGTTTTTCAATGGCAAAAATCAATGAATATTGTAAATGCACAAACAGTAATTTCTTCGCATTGCAAGGTGCAATTCTGAAATTTTTTGCTTTTTCCTGCTCCTCTTAGCATGATAAAGAAGATTCAAAGAGAGTGAGATGCCAGCTCCTTTCATTCAGTCAGTAGCTTCAAACATTTCTGGTATATGAATAACATGATGTTTTTCAATGGCGGCAAAAATCAATGAATATTGTAAATGCACAAACAGTAATTTCTCCGCATTGCAAGGTGCAATTCTGAAATTTTTTGCTTTTTCCTGCTCCTCTTAGCATGATAAAGAAGATTCAAAGAGAGTGAGATGCCAGCTCCTTTCATTCAGTCAGTAGCTTCAATCATTTCTGGACGTTTTTCAATGGCAAAAATCAATGAATATTGTAAATGCACAAACAGTAATTTCTCCGCATTGCAAGGTGCAATTCTGAAATTTTTTGCTTTTTCCTGCTCCTCTTAGCATGATAAAGAAGATTCAAAGAGAGTGAGATGCCAGCTCCTTTCATTCAGTCAGTAGCTTCAATCATTTCTGGACGTTTTTCAATGGCAAAAATCAATGAATATTGTAAATGCACAAACAGTAATTTCTCCGCATTGCAAGGTGCAATTCTGAAATTTTTTGCTTTTTCCTGCTCCTCTTAGCATGATAAAGAAGATTCAAAGAGAGTGAGATGCCAGCTCCTTTCATTCAGTCAGTAGCTTCAATCATTTCTGGTATATGAATAACATGATGTTTTTCAATGGCAAAAATTAATGAATATTGTAAATGCACAAACAGTAATTTCTCCGCATTGCAAGGTGCAATTCTGAAATTTTTTGCTTTTTCCTGCTCCTCTTAGCATGATAAAGAAGATTCAAAGAGAGTGAGATGCCAGCTCCTTTCATTCAGTCAGTAGCTTCAATCATTTCTGGACGTTTTTCAATGGCAAAAATCAATGAATATTGTAAATGCACAAACAGTAATTTCTCCGCATTGAAGGTGCAATTCTGAAATTTTTTGCTTTTTCCTGCTCCTCTTAGCATGATAAAGAAGATTCAAAGAGAGTGAGATGCCAGCTCCTTTCATTCAGTCAGTAGCTTCAAACATTTCTGGTATATGAATAACATGATGTTTTTCAATGGCAAAAATCAATGAATATTGTAAATGCACAAACAGTAATTTCTCCGCATTGCAAGGTGCAATTCTGAAATTTTTTGCTTTTTCCTGCTCCTCTTAGCATGATAAAGAAGATTCAAAGAGAGTGAGATGAGAGCTCCTTTCATTCAGTCAGTAGCTTCAATCATTTCTGGACGTTTTTCAATGGCAAAAATCAATGAATATTGTAAATGCACAAACAGTAATTTCTCCGCATTGCAAGGTGCAATTCTGAAATTTTTTGCTTTTTCCTGCTCCTCTTAGCATGATAAAGAAGATTCAAAGAGAGTGAGATGCCAGCTCCTTTCATTCAGTCAGTAGCTTCAATCATTTCTGGACGTTTTTCAATGGCAAAAATCAATGAATATTGTAAATGCACAAACAGTAATTTCTCCGCATTGCAAGGTGCAATTCTGAAATTTTTTGCTTTTTCCTGCTCCTCTTAGCATGATAAAGAAGATTCAAAGAGAGTGAGATGCTAGCTCCTTTCATTCAGTCAGTAGCTTCAATCATTTCTGGTATATGAATAACATGATGTTTTTCAATGGCAAAAATCAATGAATATTGTAAATGCACAAACAGTAATATCTCCACATTGCACGGTGCAATTCTGAAATTTTTAGCTTTTTCCTGTTAATCCTAGCATGATAAAGAAGATTCAAAGAGAGTGAGATGCCAGCTCCTTTCATTCAGTCAGTAGCTTCAAACATTTCTGGTATATGAAAAACATGTTTTTCAATGGCAAAAATCAATGAATATTGTAAATGCACAAACAGTAATATCTCCACATTGCACGGTGCAATTCTGAAATTTTTAGCTTTTTCCTGTTAATCCTAGCATGATAAAGAAGATTCAAAGAAAGTGAGATGCCAGCTCCTTTCATTCAGTCAGTAGCTTCAAACATTTCTGGTATATGAAAAACATGTTTTTCAATGGCAAAAATCAATGAATATTGTAAATGCACAAACAGTAATATCTCCACATTGCAAGGTGCAATTCTGAAATTTTTTGCTTTTTCCTGCTAATCCTAGCATGATAAAGAAGATTCAAAGAGAGTGAGATGCCAGCTCCTTTCATTCAGTCAGTAGCTTCAAACATTTCTGGTATATGAAAAACATGTTTTTCAATGGCAAAAATCAATGAATATTGTAAATGCACAAACAGTAATATCTCCACATTGCAAGGTGCAATTCTGAAATTTTTTGCTTTTTCCTGCTAATCCTAGCATGATAAAGAAGATTCAAAGAGAGTGAGATGCCAGCTCCTTTCATTCAGTCAGTAGCTTCAAACATTTCTGGTATATGAAAAACATGTTTTTCAATGGCAAAAATCAATGAATATTGTAAATGCACAAATAGTAATATCTCCACATTGCACGGTGCAATTCTGAAATTTTTAGCTTTTTCCTGTTAATCCTAGCATGATAAAGAAGATTCAAAGAGAGTGAGATGCCAGCTCCTTTCATTCAGTCAGTAGCTTCAATCATTTCTGGACGTTTTTCAATGGCAAAAATCAATGAATATTGTAAATGCACAAACAGTAATTTCTCCGCATTGCAAGGTGCAATTCTGAAATTTTTTGCTTTTTCCTGCTCCTCTTAGCATGATAAAGAAGATTCAAAGAGAGTGAGATGCCAGCTCCTTTCATTCAGTCAGTAGCATCAAACATTTCTGGTATATGAATAACATGATGTTTTTCAATGGCAAAAATCAATGAATATTGTAAATGCACAAACAGTAATTTCTTCGCATTGCAAGGTGCAATTCTGAAATTTTTTGCTTTTTCCTGCTCCTCTTAGCATGATAAAGAAGATTCAAAGAGAGTGAGATGCCAGCTCCTTTCATTCAGTCAGTAGCTTCAAACATTTCTGGTATATGAATAACATGATGTTTTTCAATGGCGGCAAAAATCAATGAATATTGTAAATGCACAAACAGTAATTTCTCCGCATTGCAAGGTGCAATTCTGAAATTTTTTGCTTTTTCCTGCTCCTCTTAGCATGATAAAGAAGATTCAAAGAGAGTGAGATGCCAGCTCCTTTCATTCAGTCAGTAGCTTCAATCATTTCTGGACGTTTTTCAATGGCAAAAATCAATGAATATTGTAAATGCACAAACAGTAATTTCTCCGCATTGCAAGGTGCAATTCTGAAATTTTTTGCTTTTTCCTGCTCCTCTTAGCATGATAAAGAAGATTCAAAGAGAGTGAGATGCCAGCTCCTTTCATTCAGTCAGTAGCTTCAATCATTTCTGGACGTTTTTCAATGGCAAAAATCAATGAATATTGTAAATGCACAAACAGTAATTTCTCCGCATTGCAAGGTGCAATTCTGAAATTTTTTGCTTTTTCCTGCTCCTCTTAGCATGATAAAGAAGATTCAAAGAGAGTGAGATGCTAGCTCCTTTCATTCAGTCAGTAGCTTCAATCATTTCTGGTATATGAATAACATGATGTTTTTCAATGGCAAAAATCAATGAATATTGTAAATGCACAAACAGTAATATCTCCACATTGCACGGTGCAATTCTGAAATTTTTAGCTTTTTCCTGTTAATCCTAGCATGATAAAGAAGATTCAAAGAGAGTGAGATGCCAGCTCCTTTCATTCAGTCAGTAGCTTCAAACATTTCTGGTATATGAAAAACATGTTTTTCAATGGCAAAAATCAATGAATATTGTAAATGCACAAACAGTAATATCTCCACATTGCACGGTGCAATTCTGAAATTTTTAGCTTTTTCCTGTTAATCCTAGCATGATAAAGAAGATTCAAAGAAAGTGAGATGCCAGCTCCTTTCATTCAGTCAGTAGCTTCAAACATTTCTGGTATATGAAAAACATGTTTTTCAATGGCAAAAATCAATGAATATTGTAAATGCACAAACAGTAATATCTCCACATTGCAAGGTGCAATTCTGAAATTTTTTGCTTTTTCCTGCTAATCCTAGCATGATAAAGAAGATTCAAAGAGAGTGAGATGCCAGCTCCTTTCATTCAGTCAGTAGCTTCAAACATTTCTGGTATATGAAAAACATGTTTTTCAATGGCAAAAATCAATGAATATTGTAAATGCACAAACAGTAATATCTCCACATTGCAAGGTGCAATTCTGAAATTTTTTGCTTTTTCCTGCTAATCCTAGCATGATAAAGAAGATTGAAAGAGAGTGAGATGCCAGCTCCTTTCATTCAGTCAGTAGCTTCAAACATTTCTGGTATATGAAAAACATGTTTTTCAATGGCAAAAATCAATGAATATTGTAAATGCACAAATAGTAATATCTCCACATTGCACGGTGCAATTCTGAAATTTTTAGCTTTTTCCTGTTAATCCTAGCATGATAAAGAAGATTCAAAGAGAGTGAGATGCCAGCTCCTTTCATTCAGTCAGTAGCTTCAATCATTTCTGGACGTTTTTCAATGGCAAAAATCAATGAATATTGTAAATGCACAAACAGTAATTTCTCCGCATTGCAAGGTGCAATTCTGAAATTTTTTGCTTTTTCCTGCTCCTCTTAGCATGATAAAGAAGATTCAAAGAGAGTGAGATGCCAGCTCCTTTCATTCAGTCAGTAGCATCAAACATTTCTGGTATATGAATAACATGATGTTTTTCAATGGCAAAAATCAATGAATATTGTAAATGCACAAACAGTAATTTCTTCGCATTGCAAGGTGCAATTCTGAAATTTTTTGCTTTTTCCTGCTCCTCTTAGCATGATAAAGAAGATTCAAAGAGAGTGAGATGCCAGCTCCTTTCATTCAGTCAGTAGCTTCAAACATTTCTGGTATATGAATAACATGATGTTTTTCAATGGCGGCAAAAATCAATGAATATTGTAAATGCACAAACAGTAATTTCTCCGCATTGCAAGGTGCAATTCTGAAATTTTTTGCTTTTTCCTGCTCCTCTTAGCATGATAAAGAAGATTCAAAGAGAGTGAGATGCCAGCTCCTTTCATTCAGTCAGTAGCTTCAATCATTTCTGGACGTTTTTCAATGGCAAAAATCAATGAATATTGTAAATGCACAAACAGTAATTTCTCCGCATTGCAAGGTGCAATTCTGAAATTTTTTGCTTTTTCCTGCTCCTCTTAGCATGATAAAGAAGATTCAAAGAGAGTGAGATGCCAGCTCCTTTCATTCAGTCAGTAGCTTCAATCATTTCTGGACGTTTTTCAATGGCAAAAATCAATGAATATTGTAAATGCACAAACAGTAATTTCTCCGCATTGCAAGGTGCAATTCTGAAATTTTTTGCTTTTTCCTGCTCCTCTTAGTATGATAAAGAAGATTCAAAGAGAGTGAGATGCCAGCTCCTTTCATTCAGTCAGTAGCTTCAAACATTTCTGGTATATGAATAACATGATGTTTTTCAATGGCAAAAATCAATGAATATTGTAAATGCACAAACAGTAATTTCTCCGCATTGCAAGGTGCAATTCTGAAATTTTTTGCTTTTTCCTGCTCCTCTTAGCATGATAAAGAAGATTCAAAGAGAGTGAGATGCCAGCTCCTTTCATTCAGTCAGTAGCTTCAATATCATTTCTGGTATATGAATAACATGATGTTTTCAATGGCAAAAATTAATGAATATTGTAAATGCACAAACAGTAATTTCTCCGCATTGCAAGGTGCAATTCTGAAATTTTTTGCTTTTTCCTGCTCCTCTTAGCATGATAAAGAAGATTCAAAGAGAGTGAGATGCCAGCTCCTTTCATTCAGTCAGTAGCTTCAATCATTTCTGGACGTTTTTCAATGGCAAAAATCAATGAATATTGTAAATGCACAAACAGTAATTTCTCCGCATTGAAGGTGCAATTCTGAAATTTTTGCTTTTTCCTGCTCCTCTTAGCATGATAAAGAAGATTCAAAGAGAGTGAGATGCCAGCTCCTTTCATTCAGTCAGTAGCTTCAAACATTTCTGGTATATGAATAACATGATGTTTTTCAATGGCAAAAATCAATGAATATTGTAAATGCACAAACAGTAATTTCTCCGCATTGCAAGGTGCAATTCTGAAATTTTTTGCTTTTTCCTGCTCCTCTTAGCATGATAAAGAAGATTCAAAGAGAGTGAGATGAGAGCTCCTTTCATTCAGTCAGTAGCTTCAATCATTTCTGGACGTTTTTCAATGGCAAAAATCAATGAATATTGTAAATGCACAAACAGTAATTTCTCCGCATTGCAAGGTGCAATTCTGAAATTTTTTGCTTTTTCCTGCTCCTCTTAGCATGATAAAGAAGAATCAAAGAGAGTGAGATGCCAGCTCCTTTCATTCAGTCAGTAGCTTCAATCATTTCTGGACGTTTTTCAATGGCAAAAATCAATGAATATTGTAAATGCACAAACAGTAATTTCTCCGCATTGCAAGGTGCAATTCTGAAATTTTTTGCTTTTTCCTGCTCCTCTTAGCATGATAAAGAAGATTCAAAGAGAGTGAGATGCTAGCTCCTTTCATTCAGTCAGTAGCTTCAATCATTTCTGGTATATGAATAACATGATGTTTTTCAATGACAAAAATCAATGAATATTGTAAATGCACAAACAGTAATATCTCCACATTGCACGGTGCAATTCTGAAATTTTTTAGCTTTTTCCTGTTAATCCTAGCATGATAAAGAAGATTCAAAGAGAGTGAGATGCCAGCTCCTTTCATTCAGTCAGTAGCTTCAAACATTTCTGGAATATGAAAAACATGTTTTTCAATGGCAAAAATCAATGAATATTGTAAATGCACAAACAGTAATATCTCCACATTGCACGGTGCAATTCTGAAATTTTTAGCTTTTTCCTGTTAATCCTAGCATGATAAAGAAGATTCAAAGAAAGTGAGATGCCAGCTCCTTTCATTCAGTCAGTAGCTTCAAACATTTCTGGTATATGAAAAACATGTTTTTCAATGGCAAAAATCAATGAATATTGTAAATGCACAAACAGTAATATCTCCACATTGCAAGGTGCAATTCTGAAATTTTTTGCTTTTTCCTGCTAATCCTAGCATGATAAAGAAGATTCAAAGAGAGTGAGATGCCAGCTCCTTTCATTCAGTCAGTAGCTTCAAACATTTCTGGTATATGAAAAACATGTTTTTCAATGGCAAAAATCAATGAATATTGTAAATGCACAAACAGTAATATCTCCACATTGCACGGTGCAATTCTGAAATTTTTAGCTTTTTCCTGTTAATCCTAGCATGATAAAGAAGATTCAAAGAGAGTGAGATGCCAGCTCCTTTCATTCAGTCAGTAGCTTCAAACATTTCTGGTATATGAAAAACATGTTTTTCAATGGCAAAAATCAATGAATATTGTAAATGCACAAACAGTAATATCTCCACATTGCAAGGTGCAATTCTGAAATTTTTAAGCTTTTTCCTGTTAATCCTAGCATGATAAAGAAGATTCAAAGAGAGTGAGATGCCAGCTCCTTTCATTCAGTCAGTAGCTTCAAACATTTCTGGTATATGAAAAACATGTTTTTCAATGGCAAAAATCAATGAATATTGTAAATGCACAAACAGTAATATCTCCACATTGCAAGGTGCAATTCTGAAATTTTTTGCTTTTTCCTGCTAATCCTAGCATGATAAAGAAGATTCAAAGAGAGTGAGATGCCAGCTCCTTTCATTCAGTCAGTAGCTTCAAACATTTCTGGTATATGAAAAACATGTTTTTCAATGGCAAAAATCAATGAATATTGTAAATGCACAAACAGTAATATCTCCACATTGCACGGTGCAATTCTGAAATTTTTAGCTTTTTCCTGTTAATCCTAGCATGATAAAGAAGATTCAAAGAGAGTGAGATGCCAGCTCCTTTCATTCAGTCAGTAGCTTCAAACATTTCTGGTATATGAAAAACATGTTTTTCAATGGCAAAAATCAATGAATATTGTAAATGCACAAACAGTAATATCTCCACATTGCAAGGTGCAATTCTGAAATTTTTTGCTTTTTCCTGCTAATCCTAGCATGATAAAGAAGATTCAAAGAGAGTGAGATGCCAGCTCCTTTCATTCAGTCAGTAGCTTCAAACATTTCTGGTATATGAAAAACATGTTTTTCAATGGCAAAAATCAATGAATATTGTAAATGCACAAACAGTAATATCTCCACATTGCACGGTGCAATTCTGAAATTTTTAGCTTTTTCCTGTTAATCCTAGCATGATAAAGAAGATTCAAAGAGAGTGAGATGCCAGCTCCTTTCATTCAGTCAGTAGCTTCAAACATTTCTGGTATATGAAAAACATGTTTTTCAATGGCAAAAATCAATGAATATTGTAAATGCACAAACAGTAATATCTCCACATTGCAAGGTGCAATTCTGAAATTTTTTGCTTTTTCCTGCTAATCCTAGCATGATAAAGAAGATTCAAAGAGAGTGAGATGCCAGCTCCTTTCATTCAGTCAGTAGCTTCAAACATTTCTGGTATATGAAAAACATGTTTTTCAATGGCAAAAATCAATGAATATTGTAAATGCACAAACAGTAATATCTCCACATTGCACGGTGCAATTCTGAAATTTTTAGCTTTTTCCTGTTAATCCTAGCATGATAAAGAAGATTCAAAGAGAGTGAGATGCCAGCTCCTTTCATTCAGTCAGTAGCTTCAAACATTTCTGGTATATGAAAAACATGTTTTTCAATGGCAAAAATCAATGAATATTGTAAATGCACAAACAGTAATATCTCCACATTGCAAGGTGCAATTCTGAAATTTTTTGCTTTTTCCTGTTAATCCTAGCATGATAAAGAAGATTCAAAGAGAGTGAGATGCCAGCTCCTTTCATTCAGTCAGTAGCTTCAAACATTTCTGGTATATGAAAAACATGTTTTTCAATGGCAAAAATCAATGAATATTGTAAATGCACAAACAGTAATATCTCCACATTGCAAGGTGCAATTCTGAAATTTTTTGCTTTTTCCTGCTAATCCTAGCATGATAAAGAAGATTCAAAGAGAGTGAGATGCCAGCTCCTTTCATTCAGTCAGTAGCTTCAAACATTTCTGGTATATGAAAAACATGTTTTTCAATGGCAAAAATCAATGAATATTGTAAATGCACAAACAGTAATATCTCCACATTGCACGGTGCAATTCTGAAATTTTTAGCTTTTTCCTGTTAATCCTAGCATGATAAAGAAGATTCAAAGAGAGTGAGATGCCAGCTCCTTTCATTCAGTCAGTAGCTTCAAACATTTCTGGTATATGAAAAACATGTTTTTCAATGGCAAAAATCAATGAATATTGTAAATGCACAAACAGTAATATCTCCACATTGCAAGGTGCAATTCTGAAATTTTTTGCTTTTTCCTGCTAATCCTAGCATGATAAAGAAGATTCAAAGAGAGTGAGATGCCAGCTCCTTTCATTCAGTCAGTAGCTTCAAACATTTCTGGTATATGAAAAACATGTTTTTCAATGGCAAAAATCAATGAATATTGTAAATGCACAAACAGTAATATCTCCACATTGCACGGTGCAATTCTGAAATTTTTAGCTTTTTCCTGTTAATCCTAGCATGATAAAGAAGATTCAAAGAGAGTGAGATGCCAGCTCCTTTCATTCAGTCAGTAGCTTCAAACATTTCTGGTATATGAAAAACATGTTTTTCAATGGCAAAAATCAATGAATATTGTAAATGCACAAACAGTAATATCTCCACATTGCAAGGTGCAATTCTGAAATTTTTTGCTTTTTCCTGTTAATCCTAGCATGATAAAGAAGATTCAAAGAGAGTGAGATGCCAGCTCCTTTCATTCAGTCAGTAGCTTCAAACATTTCTGGTATATGAAAAACATGTTTTTCAATGGCAAAAATCAATGAATATTGTAAATGCACAAACAGTAATATCTCCACATTGCAAGGTGCAATTCTGAAATTTTTTGCTTTTTCCTGCTAATCCTAGCATGATAAAGAAGATTCAAAGAGAGTGAGATGCCAGCTCCTTTCATTCAGTCAGTAGCTTCAAACATTTCTGGTATATGAAAAACATGTTTTTCAATGGCAAAAATCAATGAATATTGTAAATGCACAAACAGTAATATCTCCACATTGCACGGTGCAATTCTGAAATTTTTAGCTTTTTCCTGTTAATCCTAGCATGATAAAGAAGATTCAAAGAGAGTGAGATGCCAGCTCCTTTCATTCAGTCAGTAGCTTCAAACATTTCTGGTATATGAAAAACATGTTTTTCAATGGCAAAAATCAATGAATATTGTAAATGCACAAACAGTAATATCTCCACATTGCAAGGTGCAATTCTGAAATTTTTTGCTTTTTCCTGCTAATCCTAGCATGATAAAGAAGATTCAAAGAGAGTGAGATGCCAGCTCCTTTCATTCAGTCAGTAGCTTCAAACATTTCTGGTATATGAAAAACATGTTTTTCAATGGCAAAAATCAATGAATATTGTAAATGCACAAACAGTAATATCTCCACATTGCAAGGTGCAATTCTGAAATTTTTTGCTTTTTCCTGCTAATCCTAGCATGATAAAGAAGATTCAAAGAGAGTGAGATGCCAGCTCCTTTCATTCAGTCAGTAGCTTCAAACATTTCTGGTATATGAAAAACATGTTTTTCAATGGCAAAAATCAATGAATATTGTAAATGCACAAACAGTAATATCTCCACATTGCAAGGTGCAATTCTGAAATTTTTAGCTTTTTCCTGTTAATCCTAGCATGATAAAGAAGATTCAAAGAGAGTGAGATGCCAGCTCCTTTCATTCAGTCAGTAGCTTCAAACATTTCTGGTATATGAAAAACATGTTTTTCAATGGCAAAAATCAATGAATATTGTAAATGCACAAACAGTAATATCTCCACATTGCAAGGTGCAATTCTGAAATTTTTTGCTTTTTCCTGCTAATCCTAGCATGATAAAGAAGATTCAAAGAGAGTGAGATGCCAGCTCCTTTCATTCAGTCAGTAGCTTCAAACATTTCTGGTATATGAAAAACATGTTTTTCAATGGCAAAAATCAATGAATATTGTAAATGCACAAACAGTAATATCTCCACATTGCAAGGTGCAATTCTGAAATTTTTTGCTTTTTCCTGTTAATCCTAGCATGATAAAGAAGATTCAAAGAGAGTGAGATGCCAGCTCCTTTCATTCAGTCAGTAGCTTCAAACATTTCTGGTATATGAAAAACATGTTTTTCAATGGCAAAAATCAATGAATATTGTAAATGCACAAACAGTAATATCTCCACATTGCAAGGTGCAATTCTGAAATTTTTTGCTTTTTCCTGCTAATCCTAGCATGATAAAGAAGATTCAAAGAGAGTGAGATGCCAGCTCCTTTCATTCAGTCAGTAGCTTCAAACATTTCTGGTATATGAAAAACATGTTTTTCAATGGCAAAAATCAATGAATATTGTAAATGCACAAACAGTAATATCTCCACATTGCACGGTGCAATTCTGAAATTTTTAGCTTTTTCCTGTTAATCCTAGCATGATAAAGAAGATTCAAAGAGAGTGAGATGCCAGCTCCTTTCATTCAGTCAGTAGCTTCAAACATTTCTGGTATATGAAAAACATGTTTTTCAATGGCAAAAATCAATGAATATTGTAAATGCACAAACAGTAATATCTCCACATTGCAAGGTGCAATTCTGAAATTTTTTGCTTTTTCCTGCTAATCCTAGCATGATAAAGAAGATTCAAAGAGAGTGAGATGCCAGCTCCTTTCATTCAGTCAGTAGCTTCAAACATTTCTGGTATATGAAAAACATGTTTTTCAATGGCAAAAATCAATGAATATTGTAAATGCACAAACAGTAATATCTCCACATTGCAAGGTGCAATTCTGAAATTTTTTGCTTTTTCCTGCTAATCCTAGCATGATAAAGAAGATTCAAAGAGAGTGAGATGCCAGCTCCTTTCATTCAGTCAGTAGCTTCAAACATTTCTGGTATATGAAAAACATGTTTTTCAATGGCAAAAATCAATGAATATTGTAAATGCACAAACAGTAATATCTCCACATTGCACGGTGCAATTCTGAAATTTTTAGCTTTTTCCTGCTAATCCTAGCATGATAAAGAAGATTCAAAGAGAGTGAGATGCCAGCTCCTTTCATTCAGTCAGTAGCTTCAAACATTTCTGGTATATGAAAAACATGTTTTTCAATGGCAAAAATCAATGAATATTGTAAATGCACAAACAGTAATATCTCCACATTGCACGGTGCAATTCTGAAATTTTTAGCTTTTTCCTGTTAATCCTAGCATGATAAAGAAGATTCAAAGAGAGTGAGATGCCAGCTCCTTTCATTCAGTCAGTAGCTTCAAACATTTCTGGTATATGAAAAACATGTTTTTCAATGGCAAAAATCAATGAATATTGTAAATGCACAAACAGTAATATCTCCACATTGCAAGGTGCAATTCTGAAATTTTTTGCTTTTTCCTGTTAATCCTAGCATGATAAAGAAGATTCAAAGAGAGTGAGATGCCAGCTCCTTTCATTCAGTCAGTAGCTTCAAACATTTCTGGTATATGAAAAACATGTTTTTCAATGGCAAAAATCAATGAATATTGTAAATGCACAAACAGTAATATCTCCACATTGCACGGTGCAATTCTGAAATTTTTAGCTTTTTCCTGTTAATCCTAGCATGATAAAGAAGATTCAAAGAGAGTGAGATGCCAGCTCCTTTCATTCAGTCAGTAGCTTCAAACATTTCTGGTATATGAAAAACATGTTTTTCAATGGCAAAAATCAATGAATATTGTAAATGCACAAACAGTAATATCTCCACATTGCACGGTGCAATTCTGAAATTTTTAGCTTTTTCCTGTTAATCCTAGCATGATAAAGAAGATTCAAAGAGAGTGAGATGCCAGCTCCTTTCATTCAGTCAGTAGCTTCAAACATTTCTGGTATATGAAAAACATGTTTTTCAATGGCAAAAATCAATGAATATTGTAAATGCACAAACAGTAATATCTCCACATTGCAAGGTGCAATTCTGAAATTTTTTGCTTTTTCCTGCTAATCCTAGCATGATAAAGAAGATTCAAAGAGAGTGAGATGCCAGCTCCTTTCATTCAGTCAGTAGCTTCAAACATTTCTGGTATATGAAAAACATGTTTTTCAATGGCAAAAATCAATGAATATTGTAAATGCACAAACAGTAATATCTCCACATTGCACGGTGCAATTCTGAAATTTTTAGCTTTTTCCTGTTAATCCTAGCATGATAAAGAAGATTCAAAGAGAGTGAGATGCCAGCTCCTTTCATTCAGTCAGTAGCTTCAAACATTTCTGGTATATGAAAAACATGTTTTTCAATGGCAAAAATCAATGAATATTGTAAATGCACAAACAGTAATATCTCCACATTGCACGGTGCAATTCTGAAATTTTTAGCTTTTTCCTGTTAATCCTAGCATGATAAAGAAGATTCAAAGAGAGTGAGATGCCAGCTCCTTTCATTCAGTCAGTAGCTTCAAACATTTCTGGTATATGAAAAACATGTTTTTCAATGGCAAAAATCAATGAATATTGTAAATGCACAAACAGTAATATCTCCACATTGCAAGGTGCAATTCTGAAATTTTTTGCTTTTTCCTGTTAATCCTAGCATGATAAAGAAGATTCAAAGAGAGTGAGATGCCAGCTCCTTTCATTCAGTCAGTAGCTTCAAACATTTCTGGTATATGAAAAACATGTTTTTCAATGGCAAAAATCAATGAATATTGTAAATGCACAAACAGTAATATCTCCACATTGCAAGGTGCAATTCTGAAATTTTTTGCTTTTTCCTGCTAATCCTAGCATGATAAAGAAGATTCAAAGAGAGTGAGATGCCAGCTCCTTTCATTCAGTCAGTAGCTTCAAACATTTCTGGTATATGAAAAACATGTTTTTCAATGGCAAAAATCAATGAATATTGTAAATGCACAAACAGTAATATCTCCACATTGCACGGTGCAATTCTGAAATTTTTAGCTTTTTCCTGTTAATCCTAGCATGATAAAGAAGATTCAAAGAGAGTGAGATGCCAGCTCCTTTCATTCAGTCAGTAGCTTCAAACATTTCTGGTATATGAAAAACATGTTTTTCAATGGCAAAAATCAATGAATATTGTAAATGCACAAACAGTAATATCTCCACATTGCAAGGTGCAATTCTGAAATTTTTTGCTTTTTCCTGCTAATCCTAGCATGATAAAGAAGATTCAAAGAGAGTGAGATGCCAGCTCCTTTCATTCAGTCAGTAGCTTCAAACATTTCTGGTATATGAAAAACATGTTTTTCAATGGCAAAAATCAATGAATATTGTAAATGCACAAACAGTAATATCTCCACATTGCACGGTGCAATTCTGAAATTTTTAGCTTTTTCCTGTTAATCCTAGCATGATAAAGAAGATTCAAAGAGAGTGAGATGCCAGCTCCTTTCATTCAGTCAGTAGCTTCAAACATTTCTGGTATATGAAAAACATGTTTTTCAATGGCAAAAATCAATGAATATTGTAAATGCACAAACAGTAATATCTCCACATTGCAAGGTGCAATTCTGAAATTTTTTGCTTTTTCCTGTTAATCCTAGCATGATAAAGAAGATTCAAAGAGAGTGAGATGCCAGCTCCTTTCATTCAGTCAGTAGCTTCAAACATTTCTGGTATATGAAAAACATGTTTTTCAATGGCAAAAATCAATGAATATTGTAAATGCACAAACAGTAATATCTCCACATTGCAAGGTGCAATTCTGAAATTTTTTGCTTTTTCCTGCTAATCCTAGCATGATAAAGAAGATTCAAAGAGAGTGAGATGCCAGCTCCTTTCATTCAGTCAGTAGCTTCAAACATTTCTGGTATATGAAAAACATGTTTTTCAATGGCAAAAATCAATGAATATTGTAAATGCACAAACAGTAATATCTCCACATTGCACGGTGCAATTCTGAAATTTTTAGCTTTTTCCTGTTAATCCTAGCATGATAAAGAAGATTCAAAGAGAGTGAGATGCCAGCTCCTTTCATTCAGTCAGTAGCTTCAAACATTTCTGGTATATGAAAAACATGTTTTTCAATGGCAAAAATCAATGAATATTGTAAATGCACAAACAGTAATATCTCCACATTGCAAGGTGCAATTCTGAAATTTTTAGCTTTTTCCTGCTAATCCTAGCATGATAAAGAAGATTCAAAGAGAGTGAGATGCCAGCTCCTTTCATTCAGTCAGTAGCTTCAAACATTTCTGGTATATGAAAAACATGTTTTTCAATGGCAAAAATCAATGAATATTGTAAATGCACAAACAGTAATATCTCCACATTGCACGGTGCAATTCTGAAATTTTTTGCTTTTTCCTGTTAATCCTAGCATGATAAAGAAGATTCAAAGAGAGTGAGATGCCAGCTCCTTTCATTCAGTCAGTAGCTTCAAACATTTCTGGTATATGAAAAACATGTTTTTCAATGGCAAAAATCAATGAATATTGTAAATGCACAAACAGTAATATCTCCACATTGCACGGTGCAATTCTGAAATTTTTAGCTTTTTCCTGTTAATCCTAGCATGATAAAGAAGATTCAAAGAGAGTGAGATGCCAGCTCCTTTCATTCAGTCAGTAGCTTCAAACATTTCTGGTATATGAAAAACATGTTTTTCAATGGCAAAAATCAATGAATATTGTAAATGCACAAACAGTAATATCTCCACATTGCAAGGTGCAATTCTGAAATTTTTTAGCTTTTTCCTGTTAATCCTAGCATGATAAAGAAGATTCAAAGAGAGTGAGATGCCAGCTCCTTTCATTCAGTCAGTAGCTTCAAACATTTCTGGTATATGAAAAACATGTTTTTCAATGGCAAAAATCAATGAATATTGTAAATGCACAAACAGTAATATCTCCACATTGCAAGGTGCAATTCTGAAATTTTTTGCTTTTTCCTGCTAATCCTAGCATGATAAAGAAGATTCAAAGAGAGTGAGATGCCAGCTCCTTTCATTCAGTCAGTAGCTTCAAACATTTCTGGTATATGAAAAACATGTTTTTCAATGGCAAAAATCAATGAATATTGTAAATGCACAAACAGTAATATCTCCACATTGCACGGTGCAATTCTGAAATTTTTAGCTTTTTCCTGTTAATCCTAGCATGATAAAGAAGATTCAAAGAGAGTGAGATGCCAGCTCCTTTCATTCAGTCAGTAGCTTCAAACATTTCTGGTATATGAAAAACATGTTTTTCAATGGCAAAAATCAATGAATATTGTAAATGCACAAACAGTAATATCTCCACATTGCAAGGTGCAATTCTGAAATTTTTTGCTTTTTCCTGTTAATCCTAGCATGATAAAGAAGATTCAAAGAGAGTGAGATGCCAGCTCCTTTCATTCAGTCAGTAGCTTCAAACATTTCTGGTATATGAAAAACATGTTTTTCAATGGCAAAAATCAATGAATATTGTAAATGCACAAACAGTAATATCTCCACATTGCAAGGTGCAATTCTGAAATTTTTTGCTTTTTCCTGCTAATCCTAGCATGATAAAGAAGATTCAAAGAGAGTGAGATGCCAGCTCCTTTCATTCAGTCAGTAGCTTCAAACATTTCTGGTATATGAAAAACATGTTTTTCAATGGCAAAAATCAATGAATATTGTAAATGCACAAACAGTAATATCTCCACATTGCACGGTGCAATTCTGAAATTTTTAGCTTTTTCCTGTTAATCCTAGCATGATAAAGAAGATTCAAAGAGAGTGAGATGCCAGCTCCTTTCATTCAGTCAGTAGCTTCAAACATTTCTGGTATATGAAAAACATGTTTTTCAATGGCAAAAATCAATGAATATTGTAAATGCACAAACAGTAATATCTCCACATTGCAAGGTGCAATTCTGAAATTTTTTGCTTTTTCCTGTTAATCCTAGCATGATAAAGAAGATTCAAAGAGAGTGAGATGCCAGCTCCTTTCATTCAGTCAGTAGCTTCAAACATTTCTGGTATATGAAAAACATGTTTTTCAATGGCAAAAATCAATGAATATTGTAAATGCACAAACAGTAATATCTCCACATTGCAAGGTGCAATTCTGAAATTTTTGCTTTTTCCTGCTAATCCTAGCATGATAAAGAAGATTCAAAGAGAGTGAGATGCCAGCTCCTTTCATTCAGTCAGTAGCTTCAAACATTTCTGGTATATGAAAAACATGTTTTTCAATGGCAAAAATCAATGAATATTGTAAATGCACAAACAGTAATATCTCCACATTGCACGGTGCAATTCTGAAATTTTTAGCTTTTTCCTGTTAATCCTAGCATGATAAAGAAGATTCAAAGAGAGTGAGATGCCAGCTCCTTTCATTCAGTCAGTAGCTTCAAACATTTCTGGTATATGAAAAACATGTTTTTCAATGGCAAAAATCAATGAATATTGTAAATGCACAAACAGTAATATCTCCACATTGCAAGGTGCAATTCTGAAATTTTTTGCTTTTTCCTGTTAATCCTAGCATGATAAAGAAGATTCAAAGAGAGTGAGATGCCAGCTCCTTTCATTCAGTCAGTAGCTTCAAACATTTCTGGTATATGAAAAACATGTTTTTCAATGGCAAAAATCAATGAATATTGTAAATGCACAAACAGTAATATCTCCACATTGCAAGGTGCAATTCTGAAATTTTTTGCTTTTTCCTGCTAATCCTAGCATGATAAAGAAGATTCAAAGAGAGTGAGATGCCAGCTCCTTTCATTCAGTCAGTAGCTTCAAACATTTCTGGTATATGAAAAACATGTTTTTCAATGGCAAAAATCAATGAATATTGTAAATGCACAAACAGTAATATCTCCACATTGCACGGTGCAATTCTGAAATTTTTAGCTTTTTCCTGTTAATCCTAGCATGATAAAGAAGATTCAAAGAGAGTGAGATGCCAGCTCCTTTCATTCAGTCAGTAGCTTCAAACATTTCTGGTATATGAAAAACATGTTTTTCAATGGCAAAAATCAATGAATATTGTAAATGCACAAACAGTAATATCTCCACATTGCAAGGTGCAATTCTGAAATTTTTTGCTTTTTCCTGTTAATCCTAGCATGATAAAGAAGATTCAAAGAGAGTGAGATGCCAGCTCCTTTCATTCAGTCAGTAGCTTCAAACATTTCTGGTATATGAAAAACATGTTTTTCAATGGCAAAAATCAATGAATATTGTAAATGCACAAACAGTAATATCTCCACATTGCAAGGTGCAATTCTGAAATTTTTTGCTTTTTCCTGTTAATCCTAGCATGATAAAGAAGATTCAAAGAGAGTGAGATGCCAGCTCCTTTCATTCAGTCAGTAGCTTCAAACATTTCTGGTATATGAAAAACATGTTTTTCAATGGCAAAAATCAATGAATATTGTAAATGCACAAACAGTAATATCTCCACATTGCACGGTGCAATTCTGAAATTTTTAGCTTTTTCCTGTTAATCCTAGCATGATAAAGAAGATTCAAAGAGAGTGAGATGCCAGCTCCTTTCATTCAGTCAGTAGCTTCAAACATTTCTGGTATATGAAAAACATGTTTTTCAATGGCAAAAATCAATGAATATTGTAAATGCACAAACAGTAATATCTCCACATTGCAAGGTGCAATTCTGAAATTTTTTGCTTTTTCCTGCTAATCCTAGCATGATAAAGAAGATTCAAAGAGAGTGAGATGCCAGCTCCTTTCATTCAGTCAGTAGCTTCAAACATTTCTGGTATATGAAAAACATGTTTTTCAATGGCAAAAATCAATGAATATTGTAAATGCACAAACAGTAATATCTCCACATTGCACGGTGCAATTCTGAAATTTTTAGCTTTTTCCTGTTAATCCTAGCATGATAAAGAAGATTCAAAGAGAGTGAGATGCCAGCTCCTTTCATTCAGTCAGTAGCTTCAAACATTTCTGGTATATGAAAAACATGTTTTTCAATGGCAAAAATCAATGAATATTGTAAATGCACAAACAGTAATATCTCCACATTGCAAGGTGCAATTCTGAAATTTTTAGCTTTTTCCTGTTAATCCTAGCATGATAAAGAAGATTCAAAGAGAGTGAGATGCCAGCTCCTTTCATTCAGTCAGTAGCTTCAAACATTTCTGGTATATGAAAAACATGTTTTTCAATGGCAAAAATCAATGAATATTGTAAATGCACAAACAGTAATATCTCCACATTGCAAGGTGCAATTCTGAAATTTTTTGCTTTTTCCTGCTAATCCTAGCATGATAAAGAAGATTCAAAGAGAGTGAGATGCCAGCTCCTTTCATTCAGTCAGTAGCTTCAAACATTTCTGGTATATGAAAAACATGTTTTTCAATGGCAAAAATCAATGAATATTGTAAATGCACAAACAGTAATATCTCCACATTGCACGGTGCAATTCTGAAATTTTTAGCTTTTTCCTGTTAATCCTAGCATGATAAAGAAGATTCAAAGAGAGTGAGATGCCAGCTCCTTTCATTCAGTCAGTAGCTTCAAACATTTCTGGTATATGAAAAACATGTTTTTCAATGGCAAAAATCAATGAATATTGTAAATGCACAAACAGTAATATCTCCACATTGCAAGGTGCAATTCTGAAATTTTTTGCTTTTTCCTGTAATCCTAGCATGATAAAGAAGATTCAAAGAGAGTGAGATGCCAGCTCCTTTCATTCAGTCAGTAGCTTCAAACATTTCTGGTATATGAAAAACATGTTTTTCAATGGCAAAAATCAATGAATATTGTAAATGCACAAACAGTAATATCTCCACATTGCAAGGTGCAATTCTGAAATTTTTTGCTTTTTCCTGCTAATCCTAGCATGATAAAGAAGATTCAAAGAGAGTGAGATGCCAGCTCCTTTCATTCAGTCAGTAGCTTCAAACATTTCTGGTATATGAAAAACATGTTTTTCAATGGCAAAAATCAATGAATATTGTAAATGCACAAACAGTAATATCTCCACATTGCACGGTGCAATTCTGAAATTTTTAGCTTTTTCCTGTTAATCCTAGCATGATAAAGAAGATTCAAAGAGAGTGAGATGCCAGCTCCTTTCATTCAGTCAGTAGCTTCAAACATTTCTGGTATATGAAAAACATGTTTTTCAATGGCAAAAATCAATGAATATTGTAAATGCACAAACAGTAATATCTCCACATTGCAAGGTGCAATTCTGAAATTTTTGCTTTTTCCTGCTAATCCTAGCATGATAAAGAAGATTCAAAGAGAGTGAGATGCCAGCTCCTTTCATTCAGTCAGTAGCTTCAAACATTTCTGGTATATGAAAAACATGTTTTTCAATGGCAAAAATCAATGAATATTGTAAATGCACAAACAGTAATATCTCCACATTGCAAGGTGCAATTCTGAAATTTTTTGCTTTTTCCTGTTAATCCTAGCATGATAAAGAAGATTCAAAGAGAGTGAGATGCCAGCTCCTTTCATTCAGTCAGTAGCTTCAAACATTTCTGGTATATGAAAAACATGTTTTTCAATGGCAAAAATCAATGAATATTGTAAATGCACAAACAGTAATATCTCCACATTGCACGGTGCAATTCTGAAATTTTTAGCTTTTTCCTGTTAATCCTAGCATGATAAAGAAGATTCAAAGAGAGTGAGATGCCAGCTCCTTTCATTCAGTCAGTAGCTTCAAACATTTCTGGTATATGAAAAACATGTTTTTCAATGGCAAAAATCAATGAATATTGTAAATGCACAAACAGTAATATCTCCACATTGCAAGGTGCAATTCTGAAATTTTTTGCTTTTTCCTGTCTAATCCTAGCATGATAAAGAAGATTCAAAGAGAGTGAGATGCCAGCTCCTTTCATTCAGTCAGTAGCTTCAAACATTTCTGGTATATGAAAAACATGTTTTTCAATGGCAAAAATCAATGAATATTGTAAATGCACAAACAGTAATATCTCCACATTGCAAGGTGCAATTCTGAAATTTTTTGCTTTTTCCTGTTAATCCTAGCATGATAAAGAAGATTCAAAGAGAGTGAGATGCCAGCTCCTTTCATTCAGTCAGTAGCTTCAAACATTTCTGGTATATGAAAAACATGTTTTTCAATGGCAAAAATCAATGAATATTGTAAATGCACAAACAGTAATATCTCCACATTGCAAGGTGCAATTCTGAAATTTTTTGCTTTTTCCTGCTAATCCTAGCATGATAAAGAAGATTCAAAGAGAGTGAGATGCCAGCTCCTTTCATTCAGTCAGTAGCTTCAAACATTTCTGGTATATGAAAAACATGTTTTTCAATGGCAAAAATCAATGAATATTGTAAATGCACAAACAGTAATATCTCCACATTGCAAGGTGCAATTCTGAAATTTTTAGCTTTTCCTGTTAATCCTAGCATGATAAAGAAGATTCAAAGAGAGTGAGATGCCAGCTCCTTTCATTCAGTCAGTAGCTTCAAACATTTCTGGTATATGAAAAACATGTTTTTCAATGGCAAAAATCAATGAATATTGTAAATGCACAAACAGTAATATCTCCACATTGCAAGGTGCAATTCTGAAATTTTTTGCTTTTTCCTGCTAATCCTAGCATGATAAAGAAGATTCAAAGAGAGTGAGATGCCAGCTCCTTTCATTCAGTCAGTAGCTTCAAACATTTCTGGTATATGAAAAACATGTTTTTCAATGGCAAAAATCAATGAATATTGTAAATGCACAAACAGTAATATCTCCACATTGCAAGGTGCAATTCTGAAATTTTTTGCTTTTTCCTGCTAATCCTAGCATGATAAAGAAGATTCAAAGAGAGTGAGATGCCAGCTCCTTTCATTCAGTCAGTAGCTTCAAACATTTCTGGTATATGAAAAACATGTTTTTCAATGGCAAAAATCAATGAATATTGTAAATGCACAAACAGTAATATCTCCACATTGCACGGTGCAATTCTGAAATTTTTAGCTTTTTCCTGTTAATCCTAGCATGATAAAGAAGATTCAAAGAGAGTGAGATGCCAGCTCCTTTCATTCAGTCAGTAGCTTCAAACATTTCTGGTATATGAAAAACATGTTTTTCAATGGCAAAAATCAATGAATATTGTAAATGCACAAACAGTAATATCTCCACATTGCAAGGTGCAATTCTGAAATTTTTAGCTTTTTCCTGTTATCCTAGCATGATAAAGAAGATTCAAAGAGAGTGAGATGCCAGCTCCTTTCATTCAGTCAGTAGCTTCAAACATTTCTGGTATATGAAAACATGTTTTTCAATGGCAAAATCAATGAATATTGTAAATGCACAAACAGTAATATCTCCACATTGCAAGGTGCAATTCTGAAATTTTTGCTTTTTCCTGCTAATCCTAGCATGATAAAGAAGATTCAAAGAGAGTGAGATGCCAGCTCCTTTCATTCAGTCAGTAGCTTCAAACATTTCTGGTATATGAAAAACATGTTTTTCAATGGCAAAAATCAATGAATATTGTAAATGCACAAACAGTAATATCTCCACATTGCACGGTGCAATTCTGAAATTTTTAGCTTTTTCCTGTTAATCTTAGCATGATAAAGAAGATTCAAAGAGAGTGAGATGCCAGCTCCTTTCATTCAGTCAGTAGCTTCAAACATTTCTGGTAATATGAAAAACATGTTTTTCAATGGCAAAATCAATGAATATTGTAAATGCACAAACAGTAATATCTCCACATTGCAAGGTGCAATTCTGAAATTTTTGCTTTTTCCTGCTAATCCTAGCATGATAAAGAAGATTCAAAGAGAGTGAGATGCCAGCTCTTTCATTCAGTCAGTAGCTTCAAACATTTCTGGTATATGAAAAACATGTTTTTCAATGACAAAAATCAATGAATATTGTAAATGCACAAACAGTAATATCTCCACATTGCAAGGTGCAATTCTGAAATTTTTAGCTTTTTCCTGTTAATCCTAGCATGATAAAGAAGATTCAAAGAGAGTGAGATGCCAGCTCCTTTCATTCAGTCAGTAGCTTCAAACATTTCTGGTATATGAAAAACA